>NC_089759.1:36591656-36644156 GCF_040412425.1 Macrobrachium rosenbergii
GAACTAGGAAACAATTGTTGGAGAGGGCGGAAAGTCAAATGGAAGAAAGACTATGAACGGAGGTACAGTAAGAGGAATCAAAGAGGTTGCAGCTAGGGGCCGAAGGGACGCTGCAAAGACCCTTCAGTAACGCCTAGGTGCACACTGACGACACTACCCCCTACGGGGCTATATACAAGCTGAACGAGCTCCTGGTCATTTCTGCGACCTTGACACAGGGCGCAGTTTCGCAAGTGCTCATATAACACAGCGCTGACCAACTAACACCTCACTACTAACGAAGCCTATAACAATGACCGTTCACCTCCTTCCTGTTTCTCGCTTTCGCGCCAAAACCTAAAATTTCGCCTTATGATGACTCTGAGTCAGCAAGCGTCCTTCGCTCACTTGTAGTTTCTCCCAAGAACAGGCCTTGGTTGGCATCATTGAAACTCTACTGGAATTCAGCATCACTTCGGAGAATAGGTGGGAGTGTTCCTGGAAAAAGGAAGGGAAGGCTCGGCGTTCCCCGAATGCCTCTATAGTTCTCTTTGCTGGCCTCCCTCCTGGATGACCATTCACACAGACGACGTCTATTTCGTTCTTTTCTTTCTCAGCGCCGAGCACCGTGACGGAACCCGGTCTCCTCTAATTCCTTCGCGGTCTAGGTTTTGCAGTGGTGTTTCGGGGGGGCATCTTTAATACAGTTGAACTGTTTTTCGTTTTGTTTCACATGCATTCTTCATTAGTTAAGTATACCTTACTTTTACCAGACCACTGAGCTGATTAACAGCTCTCCTAGGGCTGGCCCGAAGGATTAGACTTATAAGGAGTGCTCCCCATTTTACTGATTTCGTTTGGCATTTTTTTTTTTTTTTGTGTCAAGGACTGAAAACGTTATACAACGCTGTATTACGAAGAAGCAAATATCCACACGCGAACTCAAACACACAGCGTCTCTCGAGTTGCCTGTTTAAAGAATTCACCAACGCATTTTAAATAACTTTCAATGATGCTGCATTTCCGTTTCCTATTTCTGCCGAATTCCTCCCATAATCTGTGAAAGCTCCCCACTCTGACATTTCCTCTCTCTCTCTCTGAGAGAGAGAGAGAGAGAGAGAGAGAGAGAGAGAGAGAGAGAGAGAGAGAGAGAGAGAGACTATAATGTGGGCGGGTTGGCAGAGAGCCAATGGCGTGACGTCACACCCTAACTGCTTTGGCATTAGATGACGGGGAAGTAAACAGATATAAAGGGGAAGAGGATACACGAGTGAAGAGGAGGAACCTCCATTTCAGAAGAAAACGGAAAGGCAATACGAAGGACGAGTTAGAAGTACCGAGGTTTACAAACGCTCTGAAATAGAGACTATGAACCAGAGGGGTTAAAAGACCGCAGCAGAATCAGCTGAGAGTTACACATTTCGCACACACACAAATCTTCTTCTTCTTCTTAATATATATATATATATATATATATATATATATATATATATATATATATATATATATATATATATATATATATATAGGCCTATATGTGTGTGTGTGTGTACAATGCTTTAAACCAGGCTATCCATCCAATTAACCAAACGTTCTGGAGAATAGATGAATAAGTAAATAGGCGCGATTCCCTTCTTCCTAAAGCACACAACATCCACGCACACGATACCGGCCAAGAGAAGCTTGGAAGCGGCGGCGCCCGCTTGCAAGCGCCAGCCCTTTAAAGGATCGACCAACCAAAATCCGAGCAGCATTCCGAGGCCATCGCCATGAATCCCGAACAAGCACATAAACCCTCGTGTCCGTGTCCCTTTCATTTCTGTTGGTTACAAAGAGTCCAGAGGTTCCTCGCACCAGGTCGTCTCCTACCCTTCCGCACCTTATCACAAGCGAGGACCAGCTTAATCTAAACCAGCTTTCATAGGCCTTTCATTCATCGCTCTGCGATCATGCGTACGAACTTCACGAAACATGAAGAGTTGATCTCAAGTAATATCCCGCACACTATACAGCCTTCATGGCCAAATGGAGAGAGGTGTCGTGCGAACAGGCAAAACATGACAAAATCAGTTCAGCCGCAAAACTATCCCTCCAAAATGATGACGCATTGCAAAAGTCTGTTCATGTATTATTTAAATAATAATGGGTCATTTTAAAAGTTACAAACTTTTGAAACGGGTCACTGTGAATAGAGTAGGTTTTAACGTCCGAAAGTTTAATGCCGAATGTCATCAGCGTCACGGCAGTGCTTTAATTCCCTTTCTTACGTAGTACATCCGGGTTGTCAAAAATCTGGCTAGCAATAAAAGCCGAAAGAGAAGACACTCCTCTCACAAAAAAGTAAAGTTATAATCCAGTGCTGCAGACTCATGAATCAAAAGTAAAAAAAAAAATAAAAAAAAAGGGCGAATACTTGGCACTCCTCCAAATCCCCATTCATTCGGAATTCAACAACTCATCCCTCAACTTGACGAGTAAAAAAAAAAAAAAAAAAAGAAAAAAGCAAAATGGTATTAAAGCACAATCCTTCACGCCATTACAAATCCAGCATGCTTTCGTTGACCAACCGCAGCGTTTGGTTGTTAAACCATCGTAATTATGACAACTGACAACGGAAGGGCCATGACTTGGTGGTCCTGGCCCCGATGGGCGACCATTTATACAGATAGGCAGTGTTATTTCTCTCTCTCTCTCTCTCTCTCTCTCTGTACACGAGGGGAGGAGCCGATATCACCACCACGCCAGCAACTTTTTCATATCCCTAAAAACATGGCAGATGCGAGACGCCGACTCACACTCGCAAAGCTAAACAGAACACAAATGGAAGAAGCAGAAGTTATAGATAACTTATCGTCAATCTGCTTCCTGTCTCTTCCGACAAATATAATTCCGGTGTAACTGCAACCGACAACAAACTACAGAGGTTCAAATTACTATATGAAACGACGGCAAAAACATTATAAAAACATCAGCATTTTCAAAAGCGAGAGGGGGGAAAAATATCTCTCTCTCTCTCATGCAAACAAACAAACACATCATCACCGTCATCATCGATATGCTGAGATATAAAAAGGCACAAAGAAACGAAGTCAACGGGAAGCCTTGAAGCCTGGCCTTCCACCGGCCCTTGTCTTCACGTCCTTCTTATTACTGGCTCGACCGATGACCTGTATCGGGATATTTATTTCTGCAAGCGGCTATGCCTAATATAAAAATGGCGGTAACACGAATGAACTCCATATAAAATCTCCACGGCACGGTAAGCAGAGAGAGAGAGAGAGAGAGAGAGAGAGAGAGAGAGAGAGAGAAAAGGTAGCTTATGTGGCGGGATCGACATTCAGGCGAGGATGTACACTAGAGAAGAAGCTTTAAAAAACTGAACGCAATTCTCAACGAATAAAGGCAAACGGAAGTTACGTAGGAGAGAGAGAGAGAGAGAGAGAGAGAGAGAGAGAGAGAGAGAGAGAGAGAGAGAACAATAACCACGCGAGAGAGAAACAAAAAGGAGGCGGAAGAAGATCGACGAACGAACACCACCAGGATGATCGCTGACGGTAGATGCGTAGCTCCCGCAGCCTAAGCCTGGTAAGGTCACTCACCCGTTCATCCTTCCCCCCCTTCGATGATGTTCACACATCTTTCCTGGCCGTTTGTGTCCTTGTCTCCGTCCACTTTTCAGCACGTTCATGACACTCTCTCTCTCTTCACCAACCGCGGCTTGGTTTGTGTTGGTCCACTCGGCGATATTTCCCTGAATCTCTCTCTCCGATGACACTCACTTGGTTTGTGTTTGTCAACAGTAATTTCGAGTAATCTTTCTTATAAATTAAAAAAAAAAAAAACATTTTTAAAAATACCAAATAAACAAGTAAAATCTGCGCCGAAGAAATTTTCTGTACAGCGTATAACGCTGTATGAAACTCTCAGCCGCGGCCCATGAAACTTTCAGCCACAGCCCCGTGGTGGCATGTGTTGCTAGCACATATAGCGGTGCCCGGCGCACGATCATGGCTAATTTTAACCTTAAATCAAATAAAAACTACTGAGCTTAGAGGGCTGCAATTTGGTATGTTTGATGATTGGGGGATGGATGATTAACATACCAATTTGCAGCCCTCTCGCCTTAGTAATTTTTAAGATTTGAGGGCGGACGGACGGACAAAACGCCACCGCAATAGTTTTCTTTTACAGAAAACTAAAATGGGCGGGGTGAGAGCAGCAAGATTTGTGTCCAAAAATACTAACTGAATGGAGAGCAACGAACTAAAACGTCAACGCAAGGGGCACACGCTACCAAAGACGTCATGAGGCAAGTGTTCCGCGAATTTAAGGCCTTGGCCTTGGAAGTTCCCAGTCTAAAATTAAGTTCCCAAAGTGGTTAGCTGAATTTTCATCAGAATGAGCGCCTAGTATTATTCGAGTTACAATTTAACTGGAGGCTGACAATGGTTTTCACTAAGGCTGCTGTATCTAATTCAACAACATTAACATTTTTCGTTCAACTGCTGTGGAATTTGACACCTCCACAAATATTCTTAATACTTTGGGATGCCATGATTTCCTCCTTGCAGTCAATGGTCCTCAGGCACAGTTACGGCGTGTTTCTGACGTAGAGTGGTGGGCGAGGAGCACCACTTTTAAGGATCTGAAAGATTTGGGAGGAGGAGGGTCACTATTTTGCAAGGTGAGTGCGTTTTAGATAAATCCTCGAATCTGGCTTGATGTTTGGAGGTGGAGCCGGTTAATAGAAAGCCGTCTCCCTTACCGTGATACGTCTAGGGCCAATGAACCCCAACTGTCACAAATCCCACAAAATAGCAGCATTCAAAATCAATTAAAAATGTTTTCATTCAAGTCACTGGACAAATGGGAGATGACCCACCTCCCCTCCTCTTCCTTGGAGCAAGGAGGACATCTCAAAGCACGACGCGCGCGCGCGCGCGTGTGGCCTGGTTATTGTTTGTCCACTCTGTGGCAAATAATACTCCTGCGCCTCCTCCAACAAGTGCGACCTACACTGTGTCTCTTCTTCGTAACATCCATGAATCTCTTGCAACCGAGATGGTCTGTTTTGTGGCGTTTCCATGAATCTCATTCCCGTGAGTGTGCGCAGCCTGGTTTGTGTGTGTCCACTTTGCGGCATTTGTTTGAATCTCTTTCTCCAATGTATGTGTTGCTTTGTGTTTATTTTGTGGCATTTTCAAGGTTCATTTTCCTGGGTATGTGACCTGCTTTGTTTTTTACCTCTTTCGTATTTTCATGACTCTCTTTCTACAGTTTACATGTCTCCCATTTACGGCATTTACACGAACAAGTCCCCGCATAGGGACTGCTGCAGCATTCCACTGAGTTGGTCTCAGAAACACTAGAATGAGTTTTGGTGTTTTAGAAAAATAAAACGACCCACTCCAAAAGTATGCAAGGTTACGATGGAACCCACGCCCTACTTACACGGTTCATATAACTTGGTTGTGAATGACGAACTAGACTTGAAAAGAAAGTGGTTACAAAATCACTGAAAACTACACAAAAGGAAAAAAAAAACAAGCTTCCATGTTACAATATCCTTAATGTCACAGAACTGAAATGAGAGCATTATCACCTAAGGAAAGTTTAAGCATACCTTAGTTTAACCAGACCACTGAGCTGATTAACAGCTCTCCTAGGGCTGGCCCGAAGGATTAGATTTATTTTACGTGGCTAAGAACCAATTGGTTACCTAGCAACGGGACCTACAGCCTATTGTGGAATCCGAACCACATTATAACGAGAAATGAATTTCTATCACCAAAAATAAATTCCTCTAATTCTTCATTGGTCGGTCGGAGAATTGAACACGGGCCCAGCAGAGTGCTAGCCGAGGACGATACCAACCCGTCCAATGAGTACACAAGAGAGTGGGACAATGAGAAAAACCAGCGGAGGAAATTCTCACATTGCCCGACTGCTTAGCGGGATAAAAATGCCTCAAAGAACAACGATGAACATCCATAAAACACTTCCTACTCAAAACACTTTTATATGCAAAATGCGTTCTAGGAAATGAAATCCTTACAAAGAATATATCTAGTCTGCGTGGCAATCCACAGTGATCCAAGTAATTCAAGTATTCAACACGTTCACGAGTTCAACTTCCCCGATTTTTACCTTGTGTCCAGAAACATGAATGTCTTTACTATTTAAACCTGAAGAGCATTATTCTTTTTCTCAAAAATGGCTTCCAGGTACATTTCTCAACTTATCATACTGTGCTTTTATCTTGGTTCTAGCATTTCCATTACATAACCGTCTAACCGTTTTCGTCTATCATGACGCAAAAAAAAAAAGAACTGCTCGTGGAAACTCGCCGCGTTTAGTACTAGCCCCTCGGGTATGAAAGTATTATATACACCCATTTCTATATTGTGGTCGACAAATTATATTAATAAACGATATCTTCGTGCGGTCGTCTACTTTACTTAGCACGAGTTTACCCTGGCCTTTGACAAAGGTGGATACATGCCGGTTAATGCCCGCGGAAAGCATCCTCAGCGATTGTACAAACCCGAAGACTTACTTTTATTCAACTCAGAAAACGTGGCGATGTCATCAAACCCATATCCATCATTGCAAATCGTAATCAGTCAGGACGAGGATTATAAGACTTCGAAAGCAGGTCCTTCACCCCAGGAGTACGTTTCATGTCACTCTGAAAAGCTTAACTGCGTACCAATTCGACCCCTCGCAGGTGTTCATTCGTGTGAGTTCAGCTCACGAACTCATCTACTTATGAACGACGCACTCATAAACCAGTCCTATCTAATCTGCAGAGTTCGGTCACCAGCCCTTCACTAAGATTCACTATCTTGGTAAACAGCCTAACAAAAACAACGCATTTATGGTACACGAGAAAAACGAAAGACTAGGTATTTGAAACACTACGGTAAGTGCAAATCTAGACCAATTCCCTAAAACCACACATACACGTTATTAAAAAAAAAATTCCACATGTATAGACAGGTAACGCTTGATAACTGAAAAGCACATATTCAAAGGAACGTGGCACTAAGAACTGTATTCACATCCGCGAAAAACTTGACGTTGAATATTGTGTCAATGAATTTCCAATGTAAAATGTTGTGACTGAAAGGAAAAAAACGTTTACCCCTTGCAATACAGTAATGAATTCAAGTAAAATTACTTGGAAGAATAGCTGTGAATTGCCTGAGACAACAGGAATTCAAAGACAAAATCTAATCAATGTAAGTACGACATATTTAAGCCAGCACAAATTTCTACACACTTCACTCGCTCATCATTTTATAAGTTTTATTTCTCAACTAATAAGTTATTTAATAAAATATTTGGGGGGTGGGCCTGAGTCTCAACCTGGATGGGTCTGAATAATATGTAAATGCAAAGGTAGATAACAGAGAGAGAGAGAGAGAGAGGGAGAGAGAGAGAGAGAGAGAGAGAGAGAGAGAGAGAGAGAGTACCTGATTGTTGGAAATACACTGTTCCCTAAGAATATCCCTAAGTACTCCCAGGAACGAGAAAATCGAGAGAAAACGGGTTTGCTAGACTGTGTTCACATAATGACAGGTGGAAGACCAACCTGATGGAAGTGAGGGTGAAGAGTTTGGATGAAGGTCCAGCTGATTTTCATCATTATTCAGTTGTAAGGAAAACTAAGTCAGATGAAAGTTTCAAGCTGGAGAGGAAGTGACTAAAATGTGGTTGTGAATTTAAGCAAATGAGTCTGACACAAAGGAAGTGGGAAGAGTATATGAGGAGAAAATGGATGAAAATGGGATATGGCTTATGATGCCTGGTGTAATCAGTATATGCGGAGTCTTAAATCAATGCGTAGTGTTTGTGGGTAGAGGAGAGTACGAAAAGGGAATAAGAACAATAACTGTGGGATAAAGAAATTAGAGGTTAAATGCATGTGCACGAGATGGGTCGGGTGGTAAAGATGAGAGTGAGAAAAAGAAGTAATAAAACTCATGGGAAAAATACGAGCAACAGCTTTAGAAGGAAGTAGTTTTAAAGGGTAGTAACGGAAGAATAAACGGTAAATGAACAAGTGGATCTCATTCCAAGAAGCAAATGGAGTTATCTTGTCCACAGTAAAAATGCAGTCCTTGGCCGACGGAGTGAGTACTTTCAACATTTGCTGAATGTGAAATATACATGACGCAGAGCTGAACGAAGCAGGAGTGGATGACTTAGTTTAATTTTTATATTCTTGAACTAGTGTGGTAGTATATATCGTGTGAGTGAGTGCCTCACCATGATAGAATCAAAACTGACAGAGAGAGAGAGAAAAGGGTGTTGAGTACGTATTTATGATTTCATGAAGGAAGCAAAGCACTTGATAATTTGCAGACCAAAGAAGAACTGTTTGGGTGTATAAGTGAGTCTGAGGCAAGTTAAGCGTTATCTTTACAGATTGCTGTGTGAGAAGTGAATGCGAGGACAGCAGACACGTGCAAAGTTGTTGGGTACGAAAATCTGTCATAAAGGGAGTGTGGAATGGTTGTTCCCTGAACTTAGGAGAGTTATCAAGAAAATGCAAACTAGTTTAAGGTTTCTGAAAGAAAAATTTGAGAATATATGTGAGAAAATGGAAGTTTATGAGGGTAAATGAAATCATTAAGTAATCAAAAGGGCTGATTAAAGGAGATATCTGGGAGATAATTGACGTTGGTAGGGTAAGCCAAGCAACACGAACAAGAGACAGGGAAGGCTCAGTCCAGGTGGGAACGTATGAAGGAACTGTCGAGTCAGACCTCCTTCGTGGAGATTTAAATTGTGGATGTTGAATGTGAATAAAATAGAGGGCTAAAACCGTTCAGATGAACTGTTTGTATTGCATATTAAATGAGAAAGACTAATAAAAGAGTGAGAACTGTAGAGACATGCAGTAATGATGCGAAAAGTGAGCAAAAGTTAAAGGGTGGAATCAGCGATTTTTGAGATGGTTCGGTCATGTGGAGAAAATGGAGGGTATAAAGTTGTTGGAAAATTTGGAAATGTTAGGGGAAAAGGAGGAAGGAGGGTTACCTAGCAACGGGACCTACAGCTTATTGTGGAATCCGAACCACATTATACCGAAAAGTGAATTTCTATCACCAGAAATAAATTCCTCTAATTCTTCACTGGCCAGCTGGAGACTCGAACGCTGCTGGTCCAGCAGAGTGCTAGGCGAGAACTATACCGACCCGTCGAACGAGGAACTAGGTGTCAGAATCGTCTAATGTTGGGAAAATTTTCTGCACAGGGGATTCATCCATGATTAAGAAGCTGACGTATGAATGTGGCAGTAACCGCTGTTGCTGTTGTCTTTGGAACCACCCTCTGCTAGAGGAAACAGTAATCTATTAAAATATAACACTAAAAGGGACAACAGACTGTTTCAAAACCTCTCTTACGTAAAAAAAGATAGCAATGTAAACTACTGGTGTTTGGGCCAGGTTCAGCACTACTACTCACCACATCAAGGAGCAATCTGGACAAAATGACGAAAATTATATATCCTCCGCGAACAAAGACGGCGTTCATTTACGTTCGGTCTGTGTGACGTTGAGAATCATGCAGCCTACATCCAACCAATCACGTTGGATTTAAAGGCAGAGTTCGTCAAAACATGAGCAACATCGCTTTCAACACGTATTCTATAGCAACTAAACTGCGAAAATTAAGACAGCAAATTCGCCTCGGAATTCAGGCCCAGCATCACACACTTCGACACTCCCTCATACGCAAGTAAACAAGAGCCTCAGATATAAAGCATATCTAACGATGGGAATTTACAGATACTATTATTTCTAGAATGAATTCATCTTCATTTACAAATTCATCCAGCCCAGAGAGAGAGAGAGAGAGAGAGAGAGAGAGAGAGAGAGAGAGAGAGAGAGAGAGAGAGAGAGAGAGAGAGAGAGAGAGAGATGCATTCTTTTTTATTGGAGTTTATAAAACTCTGATTATTTCCTTCCACACAATTCTAATGCACGATGTTATTCCATAATCTTAGGAAGAATTAATGAAAGCATGCTGGTAGGTGATCCCTGAACACCTAGTCCTTGACAAAACCACAAAAAACAATCAACAACCAACAAAGGAAGACATTCTGTTAGGATCTGAAATACAAACCGACTCACGAAGGAGACGTGTAAAGAAAAAATAAACATACTGATTATTAGTATTAAAATAATTTAACCAGACCACGGAGCTGGTTATTAGCTTTCACAGAGCTGGTCAATTCGACGAGAGAAAAATAACGCACCTAACGCCTCGATAATCTTCCAACTTCGCATTAATCATCCTTCGTTTCCTCAACACTTCAGAGCAGATACTGCCAAAGAATGAATCCAGAAGTCACAAGACAAATTAGGTCAAACCAGTTAAGGTTGCAGTGACCTCATTCCTCGTATTGCAGAAATTAACATAAACTTGGCGGCAGCCCCGTTGCGAATTCGCACGCTCACACTCGTGTTTACACAACTTTGATCAGTTTTGGATTATGCATCATCTATTCATCTAAGCATCTGCCTCTGCACTTTGAATATAAACCTCTCCAAATTTGTCAACAGGCCACGAGAAAATGAATCACTGATGAATAAGAGACGGTGAACCGTATAATAATGCTATAATGTTCTATGTATGGAAAGTGACCGCATAGGCCGGGTCATCGTTTCATACAAAAATATTGGATGATATTTCTATTTGCAACTGAGGGAATAAAACACACACACACACACACACACACACACACACACACACACACACACACACACATATATATATATATATATATATATATATATATATATATATATATATATATATATATATATATATAAATGGTCGCCACTGGTATATTCATCACCAATCGTAAACCTATTAAGCTCGCGTATCAAGAGCTGCATTACACTTTATCGCGTCAGTCCGGCTAAACGTATAATCTCTGATAAAGCTTAGGTTAAATATGAATTTCGACATATGAATACGCAAAATTTCCTAAATGAATTATCAATTAAATGTTTTCATCTGTATTTGATCTTTCGCTTGTCAGTTGGTTTCACTTTGGATTACCTCTTTCAGTCTACTAAATATTTTCGTTATAGAATCTTCAGCTGACGTTACACACTATAATCATTAAACTACTTGTCCCGGTTTATCAAGCTGAACACTTTGATTCAATCTGGCAAAGATGAATCTGAACCCTGACCTGGAACTCATTCAAATAAAATGAAAAATATCTGTTGGCATCAGAAATATCCAAAGTCTTGAGCATCAGGCCTCCACGTGTGACCTGCGTTTTCTATCTGCAATATCTCCAAGGGAACAGTTCTTCTCCATTCCCTGATTCCCTTTTTCTGTTTTTATCTACCTCCGCTGCAGCTAATTCGCCTGAAGAACTACAATGAAGACTACCATGTGATTTTGTTACAAAGGTTTTAGAGAACACGATAAAGTTCATACAACACTCTTACTCTATGGCAACGTTCTCGATATTCATGATTATATTTGACTGGCTTTTTGCTCTGCCCAGTTACTCAACCCAGAAACACCTTTTGTGTGTGTGTGTGTGTGTGTGTGTGTGTGTGTGTGTGTGTGTGTGTGTGTGTGTGTCATCTCAGGTTGTTGCCATATTGTGTAGAGACTGGTTTGCATTTGGTGCACTGATCATCATATCAGCTCCGATCTGGAACTCTGTCGACCGTCTGATGAACTTCAGCAGATATTCCGGAAATGTAATGGAGTTTGCTCTTTCACAGATGGTTCTTCCACGGTTACGGCACTTATTTAAAAAAAAAATGAGTGGTTAAGGAATACTGCAAGGTGGGAAGCATTATGGCGACCATTTAGCTGCATATACCTTAAATCAATGCTGACCCCAATCCCATTAAGGATTTCTGTCTGGCTCTTGAATACATTAGCTCATTCCATCAGAGAAAAAACTACGACAATTCAAAAGAGTGATCAGCCCTTGTTTGACGATTCATGTATACAGACGTATTATGATAGACACTTCAACATACGGAGATGGAATGCTACCCCCTTGAACTAAGAGAATTTTCTGAATGCTGCCAGGAAGCAAACAGAACTTACAGATTTGCAGGAGAAATTATAATATTAATTTGGAAACAAAGCTTCAGGAAATAACTGTCTTGCCCTACCTTCGCTAGCCAAAGTCAGAAAATCCTCCATAATTGGTCCAAGTCTATTTGCTATACGTCCATTATTTCCTAACGGTAGGAAACTGTTAGCCCACCATAAGAGTTTTTGAGATATTCAAGACATTGGTTGACATTGTGTCAATGTGGGTGAAATTTATCTTGTATCCAAGGAGCAGTCGTATTACTCTGGACAACCAAGATTGATGCTCCCATCATTTTTTAAAAGAAAACTCTGGTGTCCTTTCTCCCAAACGCAACACATTTTGTTGCCTTTCATTTTTAAATAGCAATTTTCATAGACGAGTGCTGGACCAAATATTGAAGTGTTGATTGCAACAGCTGCAAGTTACTGTAAGTCCTTACTTCCTGTAACCTGAAGCTAGAAACTTTCCTGATAGTCAGGAAAGCTATATGAACCAATTACGCACCTTCATCCTCGTTTAGGTCTAGCAGGAACATTACATTCAAAGTGTCCTTGATTCTGAACACATGTTCAGACCAGTTCAAATTGACTTCAGTGCTCTGTTTGACCTTGTTATTAATAACACTATACTTTGTTTGTGCCCTTCGTAAACTGAGTGTCACATAGAACGTATCTGATCTCATCCGCAGATTTCTTATGCAAATGGCACCTTAGAATTGTTATGTTGTCAAAGTTAGTGTACAGACCTCCCTCGTTTGGTGTTCCCCACGGTAACGTTCTGCCGCCAACCTTGTTTATAGTTTTCACTGGCAACATCATGGCGTTCTACAATCACACGCCTATGATGTTATTCGTTCTCTTAAATACGAAATTGAATTGCTCTTGGAATTCGCACACACCTGGAATGGATCAATATGTGTTCAGATTTCAGGTTTTAATGAATAGTCGATCTTGCAACGGGGTGCTGCTCGATGATTTTGTTTACTCGAATGAATATTTGACGATGCTTTGTGTTACCTCCGACTCTAGTCTTTCTGTTTCACGTGGTAAAAATAATAATCTATTATCTAATGACGCAACAAAAATACATGCTGTTCACAAGGCTTCCTGTATTTACGGAAACTATGATATCAAGGCGATGTGTTTTAGACCCTTCAGATGTTGATATTTGATGGTTTCATCTTTTAGAGACAAATTGCCAAACATTTTACCTATATTCCAGAGGCAGTACTTTGAAGACCATCGATCTGAAATCTCTAATAATAATAATAATAATAATAATAATAATAATAATAATAATAATAATAATAATAATAATAATACTAAAACAAGCTACAGAGTTTCTAGAGATCAGTGGACGTCTCTCTCCTATTCCCTCACTCAGATAGTCAAACCCTCATCGCCATATCCATTTTCTATCTCCCCTCTCATCCCTTCTCTTCACCCTCACCCCAACATCATTATTATTAACTCTCTCTCTCTCTCTCTCTCTCTCTCTCTCTCTCTCTCTCGGAAAGAGTTTGTCTAATTCTGCTTCCTCTCTCTCTCTGCAATCATATCTATCGAAAAACAAGTCTCTGCCTCCACAATCCCGTCTATCGAAAAACAATCCTGTGCGTGTGTGAGCGCGCGCGCGCTCGTACAATCCCGTCTATCGAAAAGCAATTCCCTGCTCCTCTCTCTCTCTCTCTCTCTCTCTCTCTCTCTCTCTCTCTCTCTCTCTCTCTCTCTCTCTCTCTCCAACTCCGTCTATCGAAAAACAATAATTCTCGTCTCACCCAGGTTAATCACCACTAACCAAAGACTCACTGTCCCTGCGTCAACTGCATCACGTTTCAGTCCAACTTCACATGAAGATAAAAAAAAGAAAAAAAAAAAGAAAAGGAACACCCTTTTAGAGCAAGGAAACAACAGTCATTAGAGCTGAAACAACTCAATACCAATAGCGCCCCCGGCACCCAACCTTATCACAGTCGAGGGGAAAAATCAACAATGGATGTTCCGGCAACAAAGCTTCAGAGAATAATAATAATAATAAAAAAAACAACCAAATACTGTTTGAGTATATGCGTGTGTCTCCCACCTGTGCAACTGCTACTGCAAAGAATGCAACTGCAGAGAATGCAACTTCGCTTTTCACATATTGAACATGAAAAAAGGAAGGGCAAGGTTACTTGATTCAGCGCGAGAAGCTTTCAACGGCAGCCCCTATTCCTCCAACCCCGTCCCCGCCCCAATGCATTAGGTTTTCATTATCGGAGGCTCATCTCTCTCTCTCTCTCTCTCTCTCCGCAACTTACCGGCTTCGTAAGTGCAGCCTTATTGCTAACCCTATGCCCATGTGTAAAACGCAGGTACTTCATAAGCCACGATGCCTATATGATTTAATTTCCGCACCTCTCAACTGAACACGTTGCCATTAGAGATTTCAGCAGATCTATAGTTCTCCTAAATCTTGACGACGGGCACCAATCAATGGAAGCAGGAACTCCCCACGGTCACGGCGAACTTCAGCTCGTGGTGCTGCTCTCTCTCTCTCTCTCTCTCTCTCTCTCTCTCTCTCTCTCTCTCTCTCTCTCTCTCTCTCTCTCTCTCTCTCTGCTTTACTCTTTGCTGTCCTAACTAACACAATCACTTGACACTTTGTGTACCTCTAGGCACCGGATTCTCAGTCATTCTGAAAATCTAACTTCTCTCTCTCTCTACTTCCAACAGCCGTCAGCAAACGCTGGGCATATCGTCGCTGCTTACGAGGTGTGAAATCGTTCCTCCGTGTAAACAGCTCGACCGTATTTCTGCACGGAGAGCTGCATCCGAACAAAGATTATATATTGAGCAGAGAAATGGGAAAATCAACAACAGAAGCAGAGACGAACCGGACGGAGTCAGGCAGAAGACCCCACCCCAAACACCGCCGCCTTCTTCTAATTTCTCAAACAGTCCCTTTAACATTCGGACCCCGGGGTAGGAATCGTCAGCTCCCTCCATCAGCACATCCCACCCTCTCGTAGCCACTCCTTCCCTTCCCACCACTCCCGCCTCCCTCCCTCCCTCCCTCCGACAGGTAAGAAGAATGTGAGCAGTTCCCCTTTAGAACATCCCCGAACACCCACAACCCCCCCCCCGCCCTCCTACCCCCGCCCAACGCATCTCTCATGCACCTCGTCCTTATGCCCGGTTGGTTCTTACTCCACCTTACATCTCAGCTCTTCTGAGGAAAATAATTCAAGTGTTTGGAACAAATCTGTTTTGCTTTGTTCTCTCTCTCTCTCTCTCTCTCTCTCTCTCTCTCTCTCTCTCTCTCTGCGTCATATTATTTCACTTTCAATTTCGGGTTGAAACCGATGCATTTTCAAGCAGAAATTAACGCGGTTATCTTAGTGACGGACAATAAATCAACCACTTCATCTTCTCAGAAACAAACGAAAAAAATGATTCGTAAACGTTTCGCAAAGTCAATCCTTGCCGATTCTGAATGGTGCTCAGTTAATCAGGATAACTCAGTCATTGATTACTATGAGAAGGAAGTATAAATACGAGAACTTACGACAATGATAAAACTATTCTCAAAATGATTTCTTCTGTTAAAGTTGACCTGAGCCCAAAACTTCTGAATCATCGCCACACTATATCCCTCCATTCTCTAATTTCTCTTACATGACTGAACCACCTCAAGACTCTTTGATCCCTCTCCTTCAGTACACTAACCTTATCATCACCTCTTTATTTCAATCACTATTACTCCACGTACACTACGTTGACAATTAATCCAAACAGTTTAAACCCTTGCTCTTTCTACTGGTATCAACACATTTCCATAAAAGAGCGTCGGCTAAACAACTTCAAACATTTAAAACTTGGCTTTAACAGACGCCCTACTCTTCAATTGCTTTCGCATACATCCCTCTTAATCTACTTTCTTCCCATCACCATCTCCCATTCTTTCAAGATTCGTACCACCACTGAGTGCCCCATCATCCCGGTTTAAATTTATCCTTTATAAGCTTACTTCAATTCATTTTCATTTCTCACCTCCAGGCAATTTCTCTTCATTATCCTCAATCAACATCAAACTTGCAAACATCAGCTATTGTCCTCTCCCTGACCCCTCGCATCACTCAATTCATCGATATTTTAAATAGCCACGATATACATCTTTCGCCCCATTTCTTTATCCTCCGTTTTATCATGATTCTCCTTCCACACCTTCCCTATTGTGAGTTAGCCTCTCACGTTTTTACCTCCTTGTTCTCATGGCCGTGTGCCCAAATATCCGAACATGAACACAGGGTGGCTCTGGGCATCTCCAGAAACAGCTGAACAAGGCCTCGCTCATTCCCTTGAAGCCACTTCTGGGCCTCACAGTTTCAATGTCCACGGGTCCTCGAAGGCCTCCTTAGCGTTACGATTAATATCTCGTCTCTCTGCTTTTTCTCTCAGAGGGGCCACGGGCTAATATCCCACTGACACACCCCAAGCGCGGCGGCCTGTCCTGGCGACCGGCTGAAACATTCAAAACAAGGTAACAGCCAAGCTCCAGATATTGGTAACGGCCCTCCCTTGCCTCTCCGCATCAGAGACGTGTCAGAGATGACACTCAGACGATCTTTTTATAACTTATGATAACTGGACCGCCCTCTTCACTTTTGCCGTTGGAAGAAGTCTCACATTCTATATTTTGTTTGTACGCACCGCCGGCGCCCCTGAGATCTTATTTTCATTGTACCAGTGATTATTATTATAAATATATACTTCATCATTTTAAATAACAGCTGTAGAACTCACACTGCCCCGTTTGGAGCCTATAAAATAATCTAGCTACTGATGTCAGTCGGGTTATTCTTTAAAATGTATCATTATTTGACTGTCTTTTATATATATATATATATATATATATATATATATATATATATATATATATATATATATATATATATATATATATATATATTAGCGGGTGTGAATGTATACGTATATGCGTTTACACACATGTATACTTGTATTAAGAGTGTTCTACTTCATAAAACAGTAAACCCAAAAGCAGCAGCTTCTCACGGGGGAGAGAGAAGAATCGATGAAAAAGTTTTCTACCATCACTGGTAAAGTGGCTCCTCTCCGTGGCAACTCTCACTGGTTAAGCAGTGTAAAGGGTTCAGCCTCAGCCGAAAGCAGCGTCTTCTGTTGGAAGAGTAAACCAGCTGGAGGAAAGAAGTAAGTATTTGCCAGAGGCACGAATCAGTGGTAAACTGTTAAAAATCGTTCCTTACCGCGGTGGTGAATGACCTAATTACTGCGCACCATATCATCATTAATATTAATGGCTAGATGCCTAAGGATCCGGCACAGAAGCTGTGCATCTGACGAGGACAGTAGTCGATCCCGTAGCAACGCACGGTGGCGGTAATAAGTTGAAAATTATACATACAGCTATTGCGAGCATAAGACCAGTACTTGATGGAAAACCCTGGACATCGTATGATACACCTACTTTCACAGACTATTTGACTGGTATTAATTCTCTCTCTCTCTCTCTCTCTCTCTCTCTCTCTCTCTCTCTCTCTCTCTCTCCATGTGTGGCATTTCTTAAGGCAAAGCGTTCTCGTAGATACGATACGGTCTCTAGTAAGTACGATCAATCACAACCTCCAATGGTAGCCTAGCAACCCCCATCACCACAAACCCCCCCCAATCGTTCTTCCCAAACTAGACAACCCTTCCTTGCTGGAATTACTAAAAGCAGTTGCTTCCTTTTCGTTGCTATTCTTCAACACTTTTCAAAAAAAGCTGCAGTTGCTTTCAATCAAACAACCAAACAACATGACTCCTGTTTAAAACAAGATTGAGTAAAATCTAAATTCGCGTTGAAGGTCTCTGAGAATTTGACAGGTCTAAGCAGAGTCGCCAATATAAACTGAATTTTCAGGTCGCCAATACAAGATTCGATGTCCAGTGATCAAATGAAATCACCGCACGAAGGAAATATTCCACGCCATCGATCCTACTTGGCAGACGCACAAACACGAGGCAGAAAAGCACAGAGCCCAATGTTTTACCCTTGTGAAATACAATTCAAAAGCTTCCTTGATCAACGTTTCTATAAGAACACTAATACCAATTGGATTTTTCCTATCCCCTCCTGGTCAATACAACATTCATCGGTAGAGCTGAGCTGAAGATAGAATATAGAATTTAGGCGAAAGGACAAGCGCTGAAAGGAAATTGGGAGTTAGAAAGTTAAGTATACCTTAGTTTAACCAGACCACTGAGGAGCTGATTAACAGCTCTCCTAGGGCTGGCCCGAAGGATTACATTTATTTCACGTGGCTGAGAACCAATTGGTTACCTAGCAACGGCACCTACAGCTTATTGTGGAATCCTAACCACATTATAGCGAGAAATGAATTTCTATCACCAGAAATAAATTCCTCTCATTCTTCATAGGCCGGTCGGAGAATCGAACGCGGGCCCAGCAGAGTGCTAGCTGAGAACGGTACCCACCCTTCCAATGAGGAACTGAAAACTGGGAGTAAAAGGTTACAACTGTGTAACAGGAGGAAAACCTTGCAATTGCAATATGAAACAACTGTTAGAGAAGGTGAAAAGTCAGATTGAAGACAGAGAATGAGAACGGAGGTACAGTAAAAGGAAAGAAAGGGTGCACAGCGATGGATGCTGAGAGACTTTTTGTTAAGGCGTATCCATGTGGTTCAAGACAGCGCTCGAAATTTAATGCTTTCTTTCCAAAGTCAACGTTCTATTTGTCCATAATGTTTTCCCGTGCCAGGAATAAACACATGATTAGCCCAATTATGAAACTAATCACATAATTAGTTTTTTGTAAAATAAAACTACTGAGATGGTTATTTGTCCGTCCGTCCGCACTTTTTCTCTCCGCCCTCAGATCTTACAAACTACTAAAGCCTCTAGGCTGCAAATTCATATGTTGATCATCCACCCTCCAATCATCAAACATACCAAATTGCAGCCCTCTAGCCTCAGTAGTCTGTATCTTATTTAAGGTTAAAGTTAGCCATGATCGTGCGTCTGGAGCCTACACAGGCCACCACCGGGCCGTGGCTGAGAGTTTCATCGGGCGCGGCTGAGAGCTTCAAGGGCCTTGGCTGAGAGTTTCATGCAGCATGACACGCTCTACAGAAAAATCGATTGCTCCGAAGAAACTTCGGCGCATTTTTTACTTTTCTTTTATGGTTGAAACTCGGGAATTGTTATAACAGGTAACCACTATCAATCAGCTGGTTGCTACGCATTAATTCATCCGATATGGCTGGAGATGGTTTGGACTGTGCTCCATTCACTGATATGTACAATATTTTCTTTGAATTTGTTGCATAACACGAAGGGACCTACTTACCGAATGCCACAATGAGGAAAAAGTAAATGGTATCGACTTCACTGCCTTGCTCTAGGATTCAGATTCGCAAATCTGATTATCCGGTCAGCTGGAATACAATATAGCCATTTTGGTTAGTGGGAGGAGAGAGATCTTCGTCTGATACATCTTTTACAACTGCTTTCCTTAGGATTTTCTCCCAGACCTTTTATGATTGGATGTGACTGGTATAAACCCTTATATTTCCAAACAGCTTTCACTACAGGGTAGCAAGTGGTGGCACTGAAGATTTTTGCAATTTCACAGTTTTCTCTAGGATTCTCACCATGGGAGATACAGGGAGAGTTTTAGCAAGTGGCGGCACTGAAGATTTTTGCAATTTCACAATTTTTCTCTAGGATTCTCGCCAAGGGCGATACAGAGCTAGTTTTAATTTTTGTCCAGATGTTTTCAATAAAACTGCGGAAAGAAAACAGGTCCCGCTGCTGACCTCATCTCTCAAGAGTGAACTCCTCCTCGGTGAAATTTATTCAGTGACACTGATCTTATGCCGTTTAAGGAGGTCATTGCCACTTGGGCCAAGGAATGCAGTTGGGATCATTGTCTTCTCACTCACATCGGGAGTATATAATTCAGATGTGCATTTCAGTGACAAGACATTCCCGTATTTCTTCAGAGGGTGTGTTGAGAGCGCCTTTTTAACTCTGAGAGGCACTATTTTATTTTCGCATGTTTGTGTGCACCTGGGAAGAAAAATTTGAGTTCTCTGCCGCCTGCACTGATTTTCAGATATGAGAGAAACTGAGAGATTTTGTTCACTGTCCAAAACTTCAGCATTTATTCAAAAAACACGACTTCAGTTTAATGGCAATGAATTGAAATTTGTAAATTTTTTTCCAGCATTTTGCAATTCACTCTACTAACAGAATTTTTATACATGGAACAGATTTTTCTAATACTTGATACATATATTGTTACTAAATAAATGATTTCCGAGTTCGTCTGCTTTTCAAGCACCTCCTCTCAAGCTGGCAACATCCAAAATCCCTACATTTTGACCAAGAGGATGATGACACGTCTTCTGGATGGCACTGAAACCAAATCTTCCTCACGGTTACACTCAGCGTCGCAGATCAAAAAATGGGCAGAAGCACTGGAGCTCATTTCAGAATGTTGCTCAGCAAATATTATTTATTAATCAGAGTTGTTTTCTTATTCTGGTTGTGACAGCACACTGATATCAATCAACTCATCTCTGTGATGGTCTCGAATTCAATTCCAACTCAAGACCTTCGTGACTTTCAGTGGCCCAGGACCTTACTGGCCCTGTGAAATAGGGATGGAAGTTTGGAGGGGGTTGCATTGGTCTACCTGCTGAGACAGCAGTAGCCAGTGCCTTGCTTTTCCAGGTCTTATGTGGGTGGAGAAGGGGTTTGGACATGAACCACGGCATGACATGTCATGCCGTGGTTCATGTCCATGCAAGCAATACAGATCGTAGTATGACTGGTAAATAACCTTAATTTCGGATACTGATTCAAATGACAAAACAGAAGTCTTGAACATTGTATCTTACTTGTCATGTTTAATTTTGTTTTCCGTCCTTAAAGACGAAAACCCTTAAAAATGAAAGTATTCACCCTATCTCGGATTCGACGCTGCGCTGAACGTCACAGCACTGCCATCCCCACCAGGAGAAAAAGGATATCATCTTGTGCACCCATTTCGAACGGACCACACTCTCTTCCATTGCATCTCCATACTGATACACTGCATCGATGCCATTTAAATCGCCAATTCACAGCTACAGCTTGCAAAAGTGCATGCGTGGCCCAAACGAGACCAGACACAGACACAGGTCGAAAAATAAAAAGTGCACCTTACCCCTGGAGGTCCCTTTTATCGGGAAGTAAAACGGGCAATGGCCCTTTCCTGGCGAGTCCCTCCCTCCCTTCTTAATGTGTCGGTGGCCCAAGGGAAGGGGGAAAGGAGCAGGAAAATGGGATGAGGGAAGGGGGAGGCGTCAGGACGGGAAGTATGGGAGGGCACAGGGCGGCCGGAAGGCCCCGGAAGGGGTGTCTGGTCAATACTGCGGCTTCTGCTGGCGACGGACTTACCGCCATGGCTGCCCCTCGCCTCCTGTTCCTCTAGCAACCCTTCCTTCCCCCTTATCCTCCTCCTCCTCCTCCTCCTCCTCCTGACGCTTCTTCTTCTTCTTATCCCTCCTCCAAATATTCAGCCAACAACCGGCAGTCGTCCCCCTCTCTCCCTCTCCTATCCGACAATGTCTATTATCGTCAGCGATAATCCCCTGACACTATTCACATGACTGAAGAATATAGGAGAAAAAAGGAGACTGGGAGGGGTGGCAGCCCCGCCCCTACCAACAAAACGACGAGGGATAGGCCCAAGCACCGTCCAAATCGAAGTTTTGTCAGGCTGATCAGAAACACGCAGAAATAGGTGTGCTAACTGAAAGGACACATATATCCAGTGCAGGAGAAATAAACTAATGCATAACTGCTGCTCATACGACCGAGACCTAACCAACTCTTCTCTGACAAATCCAATCCAATAAAAATCATTCGGGAAAATGAGAGGAGGTGCAAGCCCTTAAGACAGCGTCCAACGTGGACATTTCAACTCGAAGTGCCGAAGAAACCAACATACAAAAGAGTTGGGGGGGGGGGCGAAATAAAGCTGAGGTGACACACCAACTGGCTCCCTTGCACGAAGGGACTTGTTACATAACACAATGGTGATGATCAATTTCAGGGCGATGCAACATGAGAGCGTTATTAATATGAAAGAGTTATGGAGCAGAATTCCAAAGCGACACACACACGGAGGATGAAAGGGAATTTCTCTTTGTTTTTTTCAACGCGGAGTGGGAAAAAATGGAACAGTAATTAAGGGGAGAAATTCTGTTTTACTGAAAGCGCTCCTTCTATACTGCGATGTTACCAAAACCATTATATAGGCCTATATATATTTACACACATATACATATATAATTTTAAACCATATATATATATATATATATATATATATATATATATATATATATATATATATATATATATATATATATATATATATATATATATATATATATATATATATATATATATATATAGTTTTAAATACTATAACTTGGGAATATCTTACACCGAAGAGAAATTATAATTGATAAGAGCCTTCAATGATATTTGTGGCCTTATATTTTTTAATATAAGAACGTCACGCATGCACAGGTGATTAATTATATATATATATATATATATATATATATATATATATATATATATATATATATATATATATATATATATATATATATATATATGTGTGTATGCGAATGTAGGTATACATACCAACGAATTTTAATATAGATGATTTTAGCAGTTGATCACACTGGCATTTGACGCAAATTAAAGGGAAAAAGGAAGAATAAAAGAGGTCAGTCAAACAATTTACACGATTTGAAGAAGAAAAAGTTTAAAGACGCAATTGCAGTTCTTGCAAAAGTAAATAAGTTCTGCATTTTCCTGTCGAGATGCGTTTGTGAAACAAGAAATGTTGGACAGCAGCTATTTCTAGTACGAAGGTCCGGCTAAAAGTCACAAAATCACGATTCCTGGAACCATCTCTAAGCGTTTCCTGAGTGCAGCGCGCATGTCGTATCTGAAGAAGTCTCAACTTGAATTCAAAGGTCATCGCAAAAGTTCAAGTGATGTACAAAATCTATGGGACTTAGAACCATCATTTCGCATTTTGGCAACGTCCTTCATAATCATAAGTTTGACCGAGATCTTGACAGTCATCAGTTTCAATTCCAACCCAAGCGCGAAAAGCACATGACGTCTATCTCTGTACCGCGTCTGACTGAAATCCTTTCAACCGTACAGGATGATTTCTAATGGCAAGGTCAGCGTGAGAGATGCATCGACGGACAGACCGTTTCCTGACATGCACATCTATTCATGACGGTACGCATCTTGGAACACACTTTGATGGAAATCCGTCAATTGAGTAGGAGTAAAAATGATACGGCGAGTTGAACATGCAAAGAGGCAGGCAAACGTACAATCTCCGCTCGTGCTTATCTACACATGGAGGTCTTTGTACAAAGTCTGATACAGATTCTCTGTACAGTGTAAGCACAGTAGGGCAGACTTGAAACGCTGAGAAAATGGAAAATACGAATAAACGGTAAAAAAACGATTATACTTGTAAAAAAAAAAATGGAACAGCATTTTACAAAATGGTTTGGTCAGCTGACGTGAGCGCATGACGATATTTCGGTGAGAAAAGGGTGCCACTCAGAAATGTAGACAGGAAGGCGTGTGAGCTGGTTGGACGTGGTGGATAATACATTGTAAAGAAAGATTCTCAATATCTAGATAAGGAGAAAATGCACGCCGGGATGGAGACGAATGATGCACCAGTGTGTGCAAGCAGAAATGAAAGGGGGAGTGAGTGACATTGTTTTAGTCTCAATAACATAGTCTCGATCAGGGTAAAAACACCTTTCCTTTGATATAAAAACTTAGTGATCTTTTCAACAACTGGGTTAGGTGGAGAGAAAACCCGAGACAATAGCGGTGAGAAAATGGGAAGCTGAATTAAGCGTTAGTAGAATCGACGGAAGAACATGTTGCTGGTCGGTGGACACAGCAACGAGGGGTAGATTTTGACGAGAGCGAGTAGAAGTGTTCCTAGGAGTGGATGCGTTTAAAAAAATGTGGCTTGTAATGTTTCATTATAAGTGAGACGAGCACTGAAGATGGATGGGAAACGGGCTAGGACATGGTTCTAGAGACAGTTAGAACAGACTATTAGGATTAAGTAACACTCAGGATTGATTCACCTAATAAACAGGGGTGTTTGTTTGCATAGCAGATTTTTAAGCAAGAATTGGAAAAACTGATGGAATTAATGAATGAAAAAAGGGATTTTAAGTAGTATAGTTCCCGAACAGAAGGCTTGCTCATGTAGCGGTTTGCACGAGGATAAACACTGTAGTCAATGAATATCATTTCAAAAGAACCGATGCTTTTTAAGGACAGAAAATGTAAAGAAAAAGTTAATGAACAAATGGACTTTAAGATAAAAGAACTAAGGGACAGAGGCAGCCTAATGAGAATGAAGTCTTGAGTCGAGGGAGTGAGAATTTGGAAGAGTTGTTGAAGCGGAGCGTCGAATATATGCAGACCCGAAAGACGCCCCAGTGGAAGGGTTTGGTGGGAATTTGAAAATGCTTCCGAGTGTGAACTCTAAGGATGAAGAGGGGGCCGACTGAGCGGTTAAAGGGAGAGGTTGTACCGCACTGGTTAAAAGACTGTAAGATCTATACGGACATAATGACCGAACTTTATCAAAGAGGTTCAGCTGCTAATTAGGATGAAAACGAAAGTGGTCCGTATTGATCCTACGACTGATGACCGAAATGGAGTGAGCCTCTAAGATGAAGAAGAAGAAGAAGAAGAAAACTACGGAAGGTTTCGTCCTGACATCCCAACAACAGCAGATATGTGTTCCCACCACTTTACTTCTCCGGCAGGTTCAGGCAGAACTGTATCAAACGCCAAATGATTCCACTTCGCTGCTTCTCGAGAGAGCATCGCCCGTTCCTTGATTAACAACTAAAAAATAGAAATGCTTATCGTCGGAAACCAGGAGCAGGAGATTCGCGTTTGAATAAATATAAAGGGGGCAGTTTCTTACTCCCCGCATAACAGAAGGGCCTGGCACCTTTAAAACTAAAGATCTAGCCGAGAGGAAAAATACACACGTTAGAGATTCAGTTTATTCAAGGATACGCTCTCTCCGCCGTCGTGTGCGCGCGCGAGTCTGCTTGTGTACTCTCACAATTCAGTCGAAACCTACTGACAGTAATACGAATCGAAACGAACAATTTCGCAATGGCTCTGAAAGTCAACGAATGTACGAGATACAATTAAGAGAATTAATCAAACGGAAAAATAGAATAAATTCCTAGACACAAAAGATAACGGATTATCACAATAACCACTGTGGCCTGAAAAAATGTCAAAAAAAAAAAAGGTAAGAGGAATTGTGATAACAAGGTAATCGACGACACAACAGCTGACGTAACAGCACCTTAAAAAGTCACTCTGTGAACTTCTTGCGGTTTGCAAATGTTCTCTTCAGCTGTCCTGGAGAACAGAGAATCTGACTTAATTCCTTCACTTCATTTTATCCTCCTTCAAGTGATCCGGGGCTTTTCTTAGGTGTGCCCGTAACCATTCTTGATCGACAAACGTGCTTACTTTTATAACAATGACGATAAATGCCAGCAATTCGCAGAGTATTCAGATACAATTTTTGCAGTCAAAAGGAGGAAAGAGATATGAAAGGGAATAATGAAATGTAGACAGATAATCTGATTCCTGAAAAATGACGGCACGTCCAACAGATTAAGAGTCACCTCTTGTCCTCACGAAATACTAGAAATAAACCTACAGCTTTGTGTGAAATGGCAAAAACTGACATCAGTACAGAAGTGGAGACAGTGAGCACATTAAGACGGATATGCCGAGTATGGCGTCTCTCTCTCTCTCTCTCTCTCCTCTCCCCAGACAGTGCTTAATGCTCCTCACCTTAGGCCTACAGGCATCCCGTAGACAAGGGGAGAGCCCAACCACCGAAAAAGTCATACTTCCCCTCTGAAACGATAGGCCTATTTTCCCCAAGGACGTTGACCCCTCGGCTGGCTGGGAGCGTTTCTAATGCCGCCGTCAGACGCCCCCGCTAGACCCAAAGAAGACCCCCGCGCCATCTCGGTGGAAGCTTCAACCACCAGCGTTCCAACGAGAGTTACATAAAAGGAAAGTATGGTACAACGCGTCCTCCGCTTCTTTGCAGCGAAGAAGATCAATACCCCATTTAAAATGACGCGCTGATATGGGTGTGATGGCTTCAGTCTTCCCCAGTGAACGACTAGCAATGAGTAAAGCAATAAAGTGAACCTCTACTGAAGACATGACTATCTATCTCACTACTGAGCAGGTACGTCCAAAAATCACAAACAAACAAAGGGATGGACAAGAAATCCTCACACGCATCAGCTCAGTGGTCTGGTAAAACTAAGGTATACTTAACTTTAACTTACACGCACTGTCAAGTATCACTCGCCCCTATAGGCGAAGTGCGCACACAGCTCTTCATTTCAAATGACAGACGTGACCACGTTTCAGGGGAGGTGTCAAAAAACCTTCGAAATCCAGCCATGACTGCAGACAACACGAAAATTTTCAAAGCTCCAGTTTTGTAAAAAAATTATTGACAAAGTTAACCCGTCTGACTGTTTATCCAAGATCGCGTCAAGTGCAAGCGCTTTATGCAGTGTCAAGTGCAAGCGCTTTATGCAGTAACACTGAAATGACTTAATTGTAGAATAAAATATAGAATTTAGGACAAAGGCCAAGCGCTGGGACCTTTGAGGTCATTCATCGTGGAAAAGGAAATTGACAGTGAAAAGGTTTGGAAGGTGTAACAGGAGGAAAACCTCAAAGCAGTTGCACTATGAATCAATTGTTAGGAGAGGGTGGAAGGGAAGATGGAATATGAACGGAGGTGCAGTAAAAGGAATAACAGGGGTTGCAGCTAGGGGCCGAAGGGACGCTGCAATGAACCTAAAGTAATGCCTACAGCGCATCGCATGGGGTGCACTGACGCCACTAATCCACCCTTCGGAGACTTTATTGTAAACACAAGCTAATTATAGAAAAAAACTTTGTAAACAGAAGCTAATTATCAACACGGAAGTTCTGCAAAATAAAAATAAAACACCTGATTTTTACAAACCTACGATTTCCCCTGTAAATTATATCAAAATATACAACTTACATCTCATTAAATATAACCGAGTATAAAATATAGAAAGAAATCGCCCAATAATTAAAAATACTTGAGAGATTTTTCATAAAATCCAGTATTTCCAACAAAAAGCTTCGTTTTTCCATTATAATCATTGTTAGTTCTGGACGATCAAATCATCCACCCAAAGTAAGGTGAAATCACTTAAGATCTGTAAAAAAAAAAAACAGTCAGTATTTCACTTCTGAAGGAGAGGGCTCAAGATTTCTTTCACCTGAGTATCAAACCCAGACCACTTTGATATTCAAGAAGATTATGTCCAGAGCAAGATAAGGAAGACAATTCTCAAAATCTCAAGTTTTTCTCAGAAAATAAAAATAACACAGTGAATGGTTCCCTAAAAATATCTACCAAACCCAGACCATCTTATAATACTATCCAAAATAATGTAAAATGCTAGTTTGTGTTACAGTCGGCTCAGGTCTAATGACGGTTACGTATGCGGTTTTTACGTGTATATGACAACATTATACTCTAACTGGAAAGGTGTTTTAATACAATCTGGAATTCAATATAAAGATTTCGAAGGCACGCACTCTGTAAGCCGGACAGGGTAGCTACGTAGCTCTCTTAGACGGCACGCAAGCAGGGTAAGCTATACAGTTACATATAAACATATTTTATATCACTCAATTCCCACGGAATCAGGTCGTTTATTACTAGGGATGTATGGATGTGTCAGACTGTTCGAGAATTGACTTTAGATTCTATACGAAGTTTCTTTTACCTTTTATAAAGTGGACTATTTGTATAAACTTTATACAATCTGCAATATTGTAAACCTCTTTATCTTATCTTTATGAGTAATCCCTACCTCTCAAGCATATGCGAAATTAGCCGCGCCCAATCTTCGTTAAAATTCAGCTGTTCGTTAAAGGAATTCTCACTTTACTCTCATTTCATTCTTGTATTTACAAGCCTTACAGAGTAAGCCTTACTTGTGCCAACAGACCCCTAAAGAAAACTTTTTCTTAATGTTTTATTCAACTGCAACTGGTGCCAACGAATACTGCATGCGAAGACTGATGCGTGCACACACAAATAGGAACGAAATCTTGCACCATATATCATTTCATTTCACGTTCATATTTCAATGTGGTTTGTTTCTCTTTTATGGAGAGAGAGAGAGAGAGAGAGAGAGAGAGAGAGAGAGAGAGAGAGAGAGAGAGAGAGAGAGAGAGAGAGAATTACTATTTGGGGGAAAATGGACTCTGCCTACCAATAAGATATGATGAGCACTTGCGCATGGGTACTGACAGCGGTTCCAAATGCAAATAGATTTACTTCAGTTTTTTAATGTACTCAGTATCTTTCTCGGCCTTGTATAAAGTTGGTAGTGGGGCCGTAGTACGTGAGGTTATCAGACAGTAAAGAGCAATTTCAATGTCGAAATTTAGCACTTACACATTCTGACCGACTCCTGTACCTTGAGCTGACGTTTACCGCAAGGCCAAGTTCCAGCCGACAGCGCTGCCAGACCCATCTTTTGTCACTTCAATTCCAATTTAAAGCTAAGATATTTATACCAACAAGTTTTTAATTGTATAAAATGAAATACATTTCGCCGGAGCACTGATCACACGCGTCCGTCACTTTTTCTTTCGATCCTCCGTTCTACCCCAGATGTTCCCATAACAGAAGACTAACAACCAGGTACCTATCAAGCGGTATTCTCAGGTTGAGAGAGAGAGAGAGAGAGAGAGAGAGAGAGAGAGAGAGAGAGAGAAACCTAATATCTTTGGTCATTCTCACGCGCCTTCAGATATCACTGGCTATCACCTCCTGCAAAAGATGAAAGCGAATCTCTGACATCCCAGACGAAGAAGATGGAAGGCAGTATTAGGCTTACCATCAATACGTAAAACCGCACCACAGAGTCAGGTTTTGATGGATTGCACCAAATACGTCCGTCTAAGACGAGTCAGAATTAATCCTTTAAGCTACCATTCAATCACACTGCCATTCAAGACATCTGTGTTCAATTAAGCCAATCAAAGCCCTTTACATGTCACAAGGGGATGAGAAAAAGAGATGTCGGCCGGGTTCCCAAATCAAGCGTCAGTCCGTATTACAATCTCTCTCTCTCTCTCTCTCACCTTATGTGGTTTACATTTTTGACGCGAATCTTTTCTATCCTTCATAACGAGTGCGTTTGCTTGACTCGACAAATGACAAATAGTATGACCGACCTCGTATACGCTCATCAGAGAACTGAATGAGTGAATTAATTGACTCATTCATTCATTCATTCATTACTGAATAAAATTTGGGCTGTTTGGCCCGACGCTGGAGCCACAAGATCACAGAACTAAAGTTCAAACTAAACTACCTCTTCGGCAGACCTCTTGCCTTAGCGATGAACTATGGCAACCATATTGCTTACTTAAGGTTTGTTATTCTATAAGATATCGCCCAAATTATTGCACACACTTGCAATTTCTTATTCCCTTCACTCGTTTTTCTTGCTTACTTCATTCTGAGTTACAAAATGACATGTAGATGTCCGACTCGACGACCTACGCAGTGTTCTTTCACTGTCAATACTTTCGTCTGTCATCTATCTAAGTTTCTCAATCAAACTCGAACCATACCACTCCTCCTCTTATTATTATCATTATTATTTCTAACGGCCGAACATTCACGCGGACACGCCAAACTGGTCAACACTGACTTGCGAAGCAATCCACAGAACAGAATATCCACATAAGAACTGAAAACAGAGAACGCAAAATAAATCAATGCCAATCAAATGCACGCAAACACCTTAATGACAGCCAGAAAAACTTGAGCAGTGGTGACTGGCGGTTTTAAGTACCGTGGCATCAAAAGCCTCCAGTAAACTTAAGTGCATCGAGATCAATAACACTTCCACGAAGACCAACCTAGTTTTACAGCAGACCTCACATCCGTTTGAACAAGTTTGGGCCCTTAACCTAGCTAGGGTGGCCTGGGAACTAGCTACCATCTTAAATCTAAGGGCCTCGCTGAATGCTGTGTACCTACTGGCCGTCAGGATGCAAGTATCTAGTCTTACTGAGATCGGCCTATATCGTTTCATAGGCACTTGTACAATCGAACATTTTGTGTTGCATAATTGCCAATTGTCTTGAAAATGCCATTTTGAAAACACACACATAATATATATATATATATATATATATATATATATATATATATATATATATATATATATATATATATATATATATATATATATATAAACACAAACACAAACACACATATACCGAGTTTGGGAGACAGGGCCCAATCTGGATCTTTTCCAACTCAATGGTCTTGTTATCGAAGATCTTATGATGACATCTGAACGAAAAATGACTGGTATCATTAACAGGAACTTCAGCTGGGACCAGTTCAGTCCCAAAACCCTAAAAGGGTTGACTGAATGATGAAAAATGGGTGACACAGTGTCATCAGAGTTGCTCCATGAATCATTCACAGCTTTCATTGCTCATTCATGATGCTTTCGTACACTTATGTTTGAGGAAATAAAAAAAAAAAAAAAAAAAAAAGTGAAAATGCCTTAAAAAGTGGTGACTGCCGGAAAGTCCCCATCATCTCCCAAAAATGCAGATGTGGATTTTGTTTCAAAATGAAAACCTTCGCCGATGGTCACTACACTTTCGGCAGTACGCCAGTGTCTGCCAGACTGATAAAAATTCCTCACAGCGAACCCATTCCCTTGGGAGTAGCTCGGTTGCCCTTAATGTGAGTTAATAGTTTCCAATCATCAGATACCTGAGAAGATTAGATACATTCACTACATCCATATTCAATTTCAAATCATAGCGATGTTAACCTACTTCAAGAATAAAGAACTGTGCTTGGAAACGTAACGACTAACATACCAATATCAAACTTCCATAATTCACAAATTACTGAAACTGTTGCACAAGCAGCTCTTATAGGACCTTGAAAGGTGCAATATTTTATTTCACCAGGTCATACGCTCCGTGACACATGACCTCCTGAAATATGTAGATATAAATGTGCAATATTCATGCTAGACTTACGTGTACGCCATGTCAATAGTAACATAAGCTTACGATGGAAGACTTTAAACTGTTGTGGTTGCTGACGAGGTACTACTGTAGTTCGAATTACCTGCCTATAAGAGTTTTAAAATGCGTCGATTTGCACCAAATTTTCTATATAGAGGAATGCCAAACTAACACTATTTTTTAGATAAATTTAATAACTAGCGAGTCATCTTGGATCACAGAAAAAACATGAAATACAATTTTTTCATTAATGAATCTTAGCTGTTTATGAACAGCAAGGGAGACATGGCCAAAATAAGGAACAAGTTAAGTATACCTTAGTTTAACCAGACCACTGAGCTGATTAATAGCTCTCCTAGGGATGGCCCGAAGGATCAGACTTATTTTACGTTGCTAAGAACCAACTGGTTACCTAGCAACGGGACCCACAGCTTACTGTGGAATCCGAGCCACATTATGGCGAGAAATGAATTTCTATCACCAGAAATAAATTCCTCTAATTCTTCGTTGGCCTGCCGGAGAATCGAACGCTGGCCCAGCAGAGTGCTAGCCGAGAACGATACCGACCCACCCAACGAGGAACTAAATAAGGAATAAAGTGAGCGACTTAGTAGTTGGATGAAAAAAGACTAACTGAAAGAAGATCCAACAATGAATACTATAAGGTCAGAGAGGTGTCAAAGCAAAAATCAATAATACTGACTACAAATAACAAAGACAAATCTGGCAAATAAAATATGCAGCCAGAGCAGGACACCACATAAGAAAAACAGCGCCCAAAAAGATACGCTTCAATCTGGATGTGTAATCACAAGACCAGAATACTATAATATTCCCCTTTAAGATCTAACAAATTATTTGCTGAAGAAGTTGCAGCACAAGTTTTAATTAACAAGGCTGCTTCATCAATAATGAATAAAACTCTTCTGGGCTGGTTGACGCCCATCCTGTACGGGCTTCATTAACTACCTACTAATGGAAAACTGACCCTTAATAATACGTTTTGACGTGAGCCGTGATCAAGAACAACCACCTACAATAAGCTAAGTGGAGTATTAAACCACTTGTAGGAGCATCGAAAAGTACAAGTTATTTGAGTCAAAACACAATACAAGTACTCGAAAACGGACTTTCGAATACATGACGACCAGATTTTTCGTTTAAATTTTGACCAGAAATGTTCCGATGTGAAAAAAAAGACGTTTTAACCAACAATAAAAACAAACTATTCAAAATGTCATGATACAGACGAAATGGGGCCGACTGGGGGCCCTCCTAATATAAACAGATGCTGATGACGGGGAAAATATTTCGTTTCAGTTAATTTTGTTTATTCCTCTGAGGATAAATACAAACCCTGCTCTCAGGTGACAGCCCATACTAAATCCATTGCAATAACGCCATGATCATAGCAAGTGCTTAAGATTCGAGACATCTGTTCACGAATACGTACTGTATCTGCCACTTCTTAACATCGTATGATATAGATAATAAAGTCGACTGGGAACAGGAAGGAGACCCAGCTGACAAGTTCGAAGTCTGAGAGCTTTTATGGCGAAGTTCAAGAGGAAATAATGATAACTGAGACTGAATGGAAGCTGCGACGTTTCCTATGGCTGATGCCACTGAAGATGACGCTACGTCCTGTTCTGATGCTGTTTTCCCATCGTGACACACAGCGGATTTTGAATGCACGTCATAAACAAGGATGATCAACGTGTGGAGGCCTAAGTCATCGAACGCAAGACACAAAAACAAAAAGTAAAAGCAATGCATAGTAAAAAGCATGAATGAATATTAAAACTTCCTGACGAGCCAAGTTTTTCCTTTAGATTAAGAATTTGGGGTTTCCGAATAAACAAACGCAACAAAGAACGTAAGTGCGAGAAATATAGATACAATAGACAATTATATAGTGTTAAGAGTGCTGTAAGGATGGATTCTCTTAAGTATTTAAGATAAGGCGATGTGCAGATATCACAAGAACTGATAAAATTCGTATATTATTCAGATAACGTTGGTGGATTGGGGCAACTCTCCAAAGAACTTCAGGAAGCCAGGGCAAATGCAAAGTTGGGTTAGTGCAGCGCAACTTTTGGATGCTGCAGCTGGTAGACCTTTGAACTGTGACAGTGATAATCCGAAGTTTATTATCATTATTACTCTAATAAATAAAAAAAAGACTGGGATTACTGACAAGTGGCTGTTTCTAAACCTGACCAAACTGACTAGGCAAAACTTTTAATGAAATGCTGCTTACCCCATAGAAATGGCAAAAAAAAAAACACATTAAAAGTAAAAAGTAGTATATTTGGCTTAGGGTGCGTTTATGCTGCAGTAACACACATGTCAAACACATGTCGGCAACTTATTGCACACAAATCCCCGATAAGTCAACAACTTACTGACAGTCTTAACCGTTGCTTCACATGATTACCGCAACTGTCAAAGATTCGTTCTCCACTTAGAGTTGCTGACTTGTTTTCAACCTGCTTGTGACATGTACGGGATAAGATTCCGACGTGTCTCTAAGACAGGTCGGCCAGGCAAGGGATTAAAGATGAACCAATCACCCGAGTCGACTGAGTCAAGCGAGTCTACTGAGTCAAGTGAGCCATGGCCCATGATTGACAGGCTGTAAGCCATGGACACTTAAATATTTAGTGATATTGTAGATATATATAGGTTACTTGAGGACAAATTTCTTCTCATTCACAGAAGTCTGTGGTAGTCTGAGTGATGTTCATGACAGTTTACGTCAAGATATTGTTTAAAACAATACAAATATAATTCTTACTCTCGCTTTCGATAGAAAAATTAACTTACAGCTGTGACATACGAAGGTGATTTTTTAACAAAATAACTGACACTGATAAATAATTAGGTCACTGGTACACTACCGTCTTAAAAGAAAATGAATACAAAATTGAAACCATTAATGCACAGACGAAGGATGGTCAAATGTTCTGTGCATCGACGAGCCAGTAGCGAGTGGGTCTAGCGAGTGGGTCCTGCCAGCGACGAGCCTGTGAGACGTCACTGTCTGACCGACCTGTCTCAGGGAGCCCTGATTACGACATGCTTTACAGTAACACGGACGCACCCTCACACACCGGTGTATCTGACATCGCCAACATTGACAAAAGGTTAGCGCAAAGATGCGCCAGTGTTAATGACCTAGTTCTAAGTAGGTCTCCAGTGCAGAAGAGAGCTGTCTCCCAGCGTTCGAGAATACTCTGCTTCTCAAGATCCACTGACTTTACCCCATCAGCTTTTACAGAACTGAAGAGGATAGAATACAGAACTTAGGCCAAGGGCCAAACGCTGGGACTATGAGGTCAATCAGCGCTGAAGCGGAAAATGACAGTAAAACAGTTTGAAAGATGTAACTGAAGGAATACCTCGCAGTTGCATTATAAATAAATTGTTAGAAGGTGGAAAGTAGGATAGAAGAAAGAAAATATGAAAGGAGGTACAGTAAAAGGAATGAAAGGGGTTGCAGCTAGAGGCCAAAGGGACGCTGCAAAGGACCTTAAGTTGTGTCTACAGTGCACCGCATGAGGTGCATTGATTGCACTAGCCCATTACGGGATTGTTCCAGAACTGAGTGTTCCATAAGATGTGACTCCTAAATCCAAAAGGCAGATGATAATATTCAAGTCATGATCACTCTTTCCTTATCCGCAGAAACGGCCGAACACAAACCACCCTGAACAGCCTTTCATCTGAGAGAGAGAGAGAGAGAGAGAGAGAGAGAGAGAGAGAGAGAGAGAGAGAGAGAGAGAGAGAGAGAGAGAGAGAGATTTTCAAGGAAAATGAAATTCCCTGCCCGGCAATGCACGATTAGCAAGAATCAATACAAAATTCAAAAACGAACAGAACAGGCAAGAACGCTCCACGCGGCTGGATCTAAATTACAACTTCGTGTTCCAGTCGCTATCCCAGTGATACTAGAAGGTGGTCTTGTGTAACGCTAATCGCCATGAACGGCTCTGATAAACAAACAAGACCGACCCCTAAGAAGCCCCGGAACAAGAGCGAAACGAAGCGGTAATAGCCCACCCCCACACTCGGCGGGTAAAATTAGAATCTAACCTTTAGGACAAATGAGCATATAATGCCGGAAACAAGCCTTGTGAAACCTGCTAGCCACGCTCAGCGTCTCACATGGCGACGGGCCTTACATCACATGGGCAGAGGAGTCATTGCCACTCGTGAGCCGACATGACCAAAGCAGGAGTAAAAGGTCAATGAATGAACGTACATTAAAATCAACTTAAAGGCGAACTGTAGACACCGCAACCGCCCGGTCAATGAAGAGGCCCGGCTTATCCTACTTGTACAGTATATGCAATTCAATGTTTGATTCGGACGTCGATGAGAGCGCAACGCTAAAACGCAGACGATAAGTCTACAATCATACTGTTGACAAAACTGGTGCAATTGGATTTTTCTCGGCCACAACAGAAGGCGTCTGCTGTTCTTGCCTGACGGAAAAGGATGGCAACAGATTAAAGGTGAAGAGTTTTAACATAACTTCGATTTTTCGCGACAGGACGCCAAGCAGTCATTAGGCAGTACTGCCAGAGACGTACCGCGGGAACGCAGTTGCTGCTCACCAAGATCCCAGTCAAATCCACACGACCCGGATATTCACATAATAAAGGCATTACATAAGTGAAATTTGTGCTCTGAATCTAATTTGGGTCAATGAATCTAAACTAATCTATTAAGAATGCGCAAAGTTTCTAAGGAGCAATCGAGTTTTCTGTAAATCGTATAATCAAGGCCACCGAAAATAGATCTATCTTTCGGTGGTCTCGGCATAAGGCTGTATGAGCCGCGGCCCATGAAACTTTAACCTCGTGGTGGCCTGTCCAACATCGTTGCCAGATGTACGATTATGGCTAACTGCTACCTTAAATAAAATCAAAACTACTTAGGCTACTGGGCTGCAATTTGGAATGTTTGATGGCTGGAGGGTGGGTAATCAACATGCCAATTTGCAGCCCTCTAGCCTCAGTAGTCTTTAAGATCCGAAGGCGGACGGGCAGACAAAGCCGGCACAATAGTTTTCTTGTACAGAAAACTAAAATTGAAATTGCAAGTCTGCAGCTTGTATACAATTAGCTAAGACAACAAAAGAGGCATTGTAAATGGCACAACTCATTTCTGTAGCCTTCTGCAATGACACGGTTTAACTAAGGATTACGCTAAACAAGTTCTGGTAGCGACATAGACTTCACCCCTCATTATCCCGCTCCCTAGTCCCTACTGGCCTCGGTAGAGGAACAGTGTGCAGTCCGCTCCTTCGTTCGTTCGTCTCGGTTAGTTTTGCGTTTAAGATCCACAGAGCAACTCGTTCTCGCAGAAGAACATTTTGTCTGTGGGCACAAGCAGCACAGTACGGAAAACCCGAGTCACTCCGACCTACAATTTCCGCACGAAAGACTGGTTAAATTTTGCGTTCAGAGTGCGGTCCACGGGCCAGGGAATCAGCTGTCGTATACGACGAAGACTTCGTCCTTGTACCTTTTATGTTTACATTTCTTTCCACCCTCTCCTCCCCCTTTTCCGACAGAATGTCTTTGGAAGCTGAACTGAATGCATATCTCAAGGCTCAACCCTCAAACTTAAAAAAGAGCCGCCGTTTACTAAGCCTACAAATGTGATCGGGGAGACGCCATCTCCCGCTAACTCAGTCTAAGACTATGACGTGGCTTCACAGTACTTACATTTGTACCGTCACGCAATAACCCGACACCATCCACACCATCAAGGTGTTCGCACTTACCTGTGGAAATAAGGAACACTCAGTTAGAGGTACATTAATTATTTTCATAGTTTTTAAATACAGCATAACGACAAGTCTTCGATTACAAAAATAAAAGACTATATGAAAGCTGTACAGCACATGGAGAGATAATTCAGAAATAATGGATCACAACTCAGATGTTCGTACTAAACTTACTTCTACCTATTTCTATAATTACCTTCTGTTTAAGGGTTCTACCCATTTCCATAATTACCTTCTGTTTAAGGGATCTCCTTCCATGAGAGCTAACTTTTTTTGTCGCCTAATTCTTCTATCCAGAACTTGGATTGTTCTGACAGCCTGCTTCCACTGCACGACGAACGAAACCAGGCACAATTAATTACGATTTTCCCAGTCATGCTCACAAGAGCGAACGCATGTAATAAGGTTTAGTTTAAAGGTGAAAGGTGCTTCACTGTTGCATGCAGTGAGGGAGAATCCTCTCAAGCTTACCGTAAGCGAACAAAACGTCATCAGAAAGGTCAAGTAAGGAGAGTCGATACAGTCCAAGACACTCACTCGGCCTTTCTTCATACCTGGCCTCCGGAAAACGCCCGAGCAGTGAGTGGCCTCGTGGAGGGAGTTCGCCATTGAGGAGGAAGGCGAAAAACACCTGACTACATAACCGCGGCATGGCATGTCCCACACTTTGGGGTACCCCGGATCAACGGCCGAACAAGGCCACGCTGCCCCTCAAGGTTAACGGGTAAACAAAAGGGGAAGTTCAGTAAGAGCCTCTGGAGGAGACTCGGCCAGGGGCACCCGTTTTCTTCATCTAGCCAATATTCAAGTAACATGGAGAGAGAGAGAGAGAGAGAGAGAGAGAGAGAGAGAGAGAGAGAGAGAGAGAGAGAGACTGATACTCAGATTAAGTTATATCGGCAACTCTATGACCACACCCAAGCCAATCACCGAAGATAGGCAAGAGCCAGAACAAGGAGCGTCCAATAGCAGCGGGGGCGCGACCGTGCGCGAGGGATATGGAATGAGAGAGAGGGTGGGAAGGGGGATTGCAATAATAAAACTGAACTTGCCTCTGCTCTCGTTCTAAAAGGAAGCCTATTACGAAGTTGCCTCTGCTCTCATTCTAAAAAGAAGCCTATTACAAGGTTGCTTCTGCTCTAATTCTAAAAAGAAGCCTATTACAAAGTTGCCTCTGCTCTCATTCTAAAAAGAAGCCTATTATAAAGTTGCCTCTGCTCTCATTCTAAAAAGAAGCCTATTATAAAGTTGCCTCTGCTCTAATTCTAAAAAGAAGCCCATTACAAAGTTGCCTTTGCTCTAATTCTAAGCAGATGCCTATTACAAAGTTGCCGCTGCTCTAATTCTAAGAAGGAGACTATTACAAAGTTGCCTCTGCTCCCATTCTAAGAAGAAGCCTATTACAAAGTTACCTCTGCTCTCATTCTAAAAAGAAGCCTATTACAAAGTTACCTCTGCTCTCATTCTAAGAAGCAGCCTATTACAAAGTTGCCCCTGCTCTCATTCTAAGAAGAAGCCTGTTACAAAGTTGCCTCTCCTCTCATTCTAAGCAAAAGCCTATTACAAAGTTTCCTCTGCTCTCATTCTAAGCAGAAGCCTATTACAAAGACACTGCTGCTGAAACCCATTCATACCCAACGATCAGAGATAACTTGGCAGGTAATGTTTCAAGAATTTAAAATCAATTTCATTTCCGGGTTACCATTTCGTTGGGCTCTGGAATAACTAAGATGTTCGAAATGCAACAAGTTATTCCGAGAAAACATAAGCAACACAAGATCATAAGTGTTTATCTAAACTAGTCCAGTAGAATACGCGCGCGCGCGCACTATACACACCTACTAAAAAAGCATCAGAGGCGATGAGAGAAGCGTCACTCTCCTGCGGCACGAAATGCTACCGGTCTATGTTGCGACGGACTCCCGTCCCGTTCTTCCAGTCCTGCACTCAACAATAACAGTGATTCTTTCTCAAGAACAAGCTGTATTTGTATGTGCGAGACCTCGCACTCGTGAAACGGTCCAGATGGTGTAGCAATTGTTGGGTTAAATCCAGGAGTGGGTCCTAGTTAAACCCCACCACGTTCTGCCGACTTAAAATATCGATTAATGAACATGGTCAATACTCCACTCTGGTAGGTCGCAGCTAAGGAAAGAAGTGGTTAGAAAAAAGAGAAGAAAAGATTTTCAGAAGTTCACTGACTAAAAGCTAACCTTTGAGCACAAGATGGTTGGAAATGTACAAGTCTTCAAAAATGATTCAGTCAAGTGGAAATTTCATGGCGCGTGCTACATACAAGTACTGAGCATAACCTACAAGCGATCATTTCATCACTAATCATCTATGCCACCTGTGCAGCACATCTTTGCAGCTTTAAATGCTCACACACGCGCCTTACCGCATTCATCTGGCTGGTCTTGTCCGTTCCACACGTCTAAGTTCACTGGTATGTCGGCTACCTAGACACCTTATGAAAATGGAACTAATATTTACATTGTACTCGTGACCATCGCCTTCAATGTCGTGAGAGGCAAAGTGAATTAGCACCAATCATGTCTTTCCCGTGCTTAAATTTCCTGAAGCTTGTTCCATACGAACAGGTTTCATCTACTGAATAATAATAATAATAATAATAATAATAATAATAATAATAATAATAATAATAATAATAATACTGCTTTCACTTCCACAAATCTCCAGCCATTGGAGATCTGACGTCCTATTTTACTCAACAATGTAAATTATAAATAAGCGAAATCTTCAGCTCCTAAAATGGCGCCCTGCCAGTTTCATAATCTCAAAGGCACCCACGAAATATGCTTAACGCCAATATAAAACCCCACGGAAAATCAACGGCCCGACAACACATCAGTCTAGTATGCAGCGGAACAGAACCTGATAAAGTACAACTAAGTCTGATGAACATTCAATGTCATCAATAACTGATTGTGCTGACAAATAAAGGCAAAAAAAAAAAAAAAAAAAAAAAAACGTATATATCAAACACACTACCATGTACTGTAAGGGCGAAAACTTATTTTTCTCTTCAAATATAAAAAAATTTCGTTAATAATTAAATGACAAACTTGGCAGCAATACAAATACAACGCCACGACCAATGATGTTCTGCCTTAATCTCTGCTGATGGTAAAGTGAAGCTACTGTTGAAATTACAAACGGACAGACATTCGCTTTGAAGTAATGCTGGGTGATGACAGCAGATAAAATCGAAATAGCTATTTTCAAATCTAACAAACTTTGAAGGCATTTTTTTGAATCAACTAATATAAATTGTTTTATTTCCAACTGTTTTCAGTCTTCTTCTGTGAAGTCAACTCTGTACGTCCTTCACTCCGTTGCCTATTGTGGTTAGAAAAAAAAATCTGCAGCGTTGTCCACAACTAGCTGAAGCTGTGCCATCTGCAAAAAGGTGCTCTACTTCATTTTTATTTTCTTTTTAATCCACGGCAATTATAGAGAGAGTATAGTAAACAACCTCGGTCCTAGGAAACTGCCTTGTGTTAATCCTGCTGGTAGGATTTTTTACGTGGCCTCTGGTTTGTACCCTAAAAGGTCTACTTGCAAAGTGGTTCTTCAGCCAGCTCCGTGCAATTTTAGGGCTTCTCTTTCTCATAAGATCTTGCTGTTACTGCACCAAACGGTGTTCTCGGATAAGTAATATTACCACAGGACATCTTTCACCATTGATATACATTTCAAGAGGTCATTTATCACAGAGCACATCTCTTTTCCTCTCTACTGTTAAACGATTTGGCTGGAATGACAATTCAGACATTGGTAGGCACACGGTTCTAAACGAGTCGTTTATCTCCTTTACTTTTGATGGCTGGAAATAAATACCAATTGCTCACTGTCAGAGAAGCTACGCTATTTCAGGCTCTCGTTCGTCAATTGATCGTGCAACGTGATAACTTGATGAAAATGTCCCGACGTTTCAATATCCTATGTTGTTTTTCAGGCTTGCTTCTCTTTTGACAGGTTTTCTCGTGATTAAACTTTTCCGGGCTTCTTCTGAAATAAAGGCGTCTCCTTCCATTAGTGTTAAAATTGATATACTGTACAGTTTTTATATCCTTTATTTGCCCGTTCTTATGTATAGTATTTCCACTTTCTAGCAGGGTTATTGCACTTCCTTTTATTATCACGTCGTTTCTAAACAGTGCACAAGTTGTGTCTGTTCCTGGTTCTAGTGTTTTCTGTTACATCACGGCATTTTTTACCCTTACATTATCTTACAATTTACCTTCCATTCCGGAGAATCATTTTTCCCACACTTATTGTCGGGTTGTCGTGCTTTCCTCCTAGACAACCTTACTTCATCAATAAATCTTCCCTTCATTTGAGTCTCTTTCAAATGGCTGGACAGCACTGATTGTAATGTTTCAGTTCTTCATTGGAGGGGTGGGTAGAGCTCTCTCGGCTAGCACGCTGTTGGCCAATGAAGAATTAGAGGAATTTATTTCTGGTGATAGAAATTCATTTCTCGGTGTGATGTGGTTCGAATTCCACAATAAGCTGTAGGTCCCGTTGATAGGTAACCAGCTGGTTCTTAGCAACGTAAAATAAATCTAATCCTTCGGGCCAGCCCTAGGAGAGCTGTTAATCAGCTCAGTGGTCTGGTTAAACTAAGATATACTTTTGAGCACTAGAAAAACATCTCCCGAATTTAAATTTCTAATATCACATTAATGACTGTTTTGAATATCAAGGAAATTATTTACATTGTGCATTCCTCAATATATTTAAATGGTCATTTTTTTTCATTCTTTAACAGTGTATTTTCGACTTGTCAATGTTTCTCTCGCATGTAATCATGTTATGATAATACGAGAGGTTGCAATCCCTATGTACTTCTAAATTTCTTGGCAGTTCACTATTAGTTACTTTAGAGTATTTTGTTGTGCGCCAAAGTGTGTTTACGTGGGTTATTAAATGCTGAACGCCCGTGCCTTCACTGTCTTATTTCACTGTCATTTCGTTACTGAAAGCTATTTCACTTGCATAAGGGGTCTTTATGTCACTAGTACTCGCATCTTCTTGTTTTCGGATAACGTCTTCAAGTGAAAATGTTCAAACATTTTTATTTCAATTCACGTTTTAATATGTTATATTTGCTTTTGGGGGAATATCTAGCTCCCCTCCTCCCCCTCCCACGGCCCAGATTTTTTCCATCTTTTGAAGTATTCAGACGTACCGGTATATCCTCTCATTCACGCTACTGCTGAGCAAGGTTTCTGCTAAGAATAATACATCTATCTGTTTGTCATAAGGTCTACTTCAAGGGTTTTGTTCCCCAATTAAAGTCGTTAACGGGATCAGTTGTATTTTTTTATTCCTACTTCTTATCCATCTGTAATTACGCCGCAAACTGTTTTCTTTTATGCATGAACCTCGCCAGAGTATACAGTGTCTCATCTGAATTACAATCCTTCACCCGCGGTCTTTCCCACACTTTGGTCGTCCAAGGGTTTCTAAATATGTGTCCGGCTGATGCTCTTTTTGCCACTGAAAGCACCTTATTGCTTGATATGTGTCTTACACACCACATAGTCATTTACTGGGTCCACATGGTTCATTACCACGTAGCCATATTTTCTTCTGCATTCATTCCCCCTAGTGAGTAACCACTAAGTAATCTCTCGCTTGAAAATCAGCCATTTATGGGATGCTCGGATGTACATGTGCCCTTTTTTTTTGTAGCAAAAGGCCAGGTTACTCTAGCAAAAGCAAAAATATTATCCCGTTACTCGTGCCAGACGTTTTGAGCATAAAAGAAACCGGGCTGTCTCAGTTCACTACAAAGTCTACAGAAAGATTCAAATCACTGGTCACAAAACTGCGCCGAAGCACCTCTGATCTTAAACATTTCTGTATTCCAACTCAAGGAACGCTGTTTCTTTAATAACTCAAGCTTTGAGGAAACATTTCATTGCTGCACGTTTCACCTGCAAGCAAATATCAAATCAAACTGTGAAACCCCGAATTCCAAATTTAAGTGGGAAGTACCACTAGTGGCAGCTATTCACTTTACATACCATTCACCATTCACTTTCAGTGGCGGTGACACGTTCCAACTCGACTCAATTCCAAAGGTCGTTTTTCTTTTTGAATATCCAAAGAGTCTGGTATATGGTACTAAGGACCATGCATCCAGCTTTTAATACCAAGCACCACCGCTTTAGTTATTCCCTTTTTTTTAACAGTATCTAAAAATGTTACAATTAATTTACCCTTGTCGCTTTTCCCCACAAAAAGTCATTGTATCCTTAAGAGGGAGTCTTTGCGAGTCCAAGTTTTTCTACGGTAATCTATACGAATCGTTGTACGGTTTGAATAACAACAATAATCTGAGATAAAAAGTGTGACAAGGAGAAAAAGTGGAAGCCTTCTGAAGCTTTCAACAGGTGAGACTGACACTAAAATCCTTGCGCTTCACCAACCTTCATTTCAAAACCACGCGTATACGCAACAGTCCTGCTATACACCTGCATAACAACAACAAGACAAATACCACTGGAACTTAGCAAATTCGCCTCAATCGGGAGCTTCAAGGCCTTGCTTGGGGTTAGACCAGACCTGACCTTGAATCAGCCTTGAAGCCAGAGATAACACGGAGATGACTCTGCAAACCAGACGCCGCAATCACGGCTACAAAGATTCGAATCTGCATGTCATGACAAGGAAGGTGCCTTCCCGCGGAACACCTTTACGTCGCGGCGCAAACCCCACGAAACAGAAAGGCAAACCTGATGAATGGGGGCCTCAGGGTAGAAGCTCAGGAGATGGTGGGGGGGGGGCCCCAAGGCCACACAAATTAGCACCCTGGATGAAATATGTTTCAGCATCCTGTACTCGGTATTGTTCAGGATTTCTTTCCTCGCATTATTCATACCAGTACAGTTATACTGAAACGAAAGGTATCCTCACTGAAAAGGGGCGTTTTTCTCTCGAAACCCTCCATGTCAGTTTGTGGAATGAACACGACCACTATCATCACGTCAGTAACAGGAAAAGCTTGGTTATTTTCGATTTTTTGTTTTTAGAAAACAGACGGTTTTAACAAGGATTCCTGTCAAATTAAGGGCGAATGGCACAGAGCATTTAAGGGTAGCTAACATGCAGCTGATAAGGATTCTTTTCATGCATGAGGCTGCTGTGAGGTATGGGTATTTTCCACTCTCGGTTGGGCATTTAAACGGGTGAGCGTTGAAATAACACCTAACTGAAGACAATGATTTATGACCTCCTAGTAAAGCGAACGAAGCACCATTTAACTACCTTCAAAGTCCATTACCATTTCAAATGAAACCCACCAGTCAAGTATGACCCCTCCCAAATACGGAACCACGCAAACCGGTGATAGAAATTCATTTCTCGTTATAAAGTGGTTCGGATTCCACAATAAGCTGTAGGTCCCGCTGCCAGGTAACCAACTGGTTCTCAGCCACGTAAAGTGAAACTCCAAGGAGGATCGAAATGCCTTTCCCAGAGCCAAGTTCTTCTGTTACATCACCAGAACCGGGCGATCAACGGCCGTGCCAGCTAGCCAGCCAGCCAGCCAGCCAGCTACACGGCAGATCGATAAATCCCATGGTCCGGTCCGGTCACTGACTCGTCCATTTTCCACCAACATGTGATTATCGATTGGAGCAACATGTGTAATGATGAAAAACACGGCAGGGGGAAATATACATGAGCTTCCACAAAGACAAAAATCCCCCTGCAGTCACCATCAAGCCGTCACACACAAATAAAAGAGCGACTGAGTTATGAAAACTTGGCCATCAAGCCAAGCCACTGAGGCACTTTTAGAGAAGGGGGACACATGATGATAATGAACACGTGGGATTAATCTGGCCTATGTGCACCTGGACTCGAGTTAAAGAACGGGAAAAAAGCGAAAACAATCCACTTAGCTAGAAAAGACTTTTCGTATATGAATCGTAAGTTGAGGCATCACAGACAATTTAAAAAGGGCTTTGAAATATTTACCGCTCACCACGCTCTTCTTCAGGTTTCGAACTACATTGCTTTATCTTCAAAATTGTCAAGAGTAGAAGGTGGGAGTTCAGAAGAGACTAGGAATATGATGTAAGTAACGATAATTTAGACAATGTGTGGAGATGACGCTTTGCCGCGGAAATACAGTTACTTATAATATCGACTATGGTCATGGAAGTGGAAAGCAGCAATTATTTTTTTTCTAATAAAAGCCAGTTGATCTAACAGAGGTTAAACCAAAAAAACAAGACAATGGACACTAGTGCATGAAAATAATCCACAATCTAGCTCCTCGTATGCCACTAGGAAACTGCCCTTCCCTATACCCAGTGCGCCGTTCATCTTAAGTTCAGTTACCTCTTTCAAACCAATCTATCTAACACCCTTTGCACGTAATGCTTTTAAACAATCCGTCGTCCTCGATTCTCTCCACATGAACAGACCATCTCCAACCACTTCTATGACTCACCGATTCAGTGACTATTCCCTCAAGCTACTATCGTTCATTACAATTACTGATAAAAACCCAAGATATATGAAACAACTGCCTCCATTATTCAACAGTACATACTAACATTCATTCCTCTACATCGGTCTCTACTCACTTACTCTTGCTGACACTAATTTCCCACTTTATAATACTATATATACAAACACTTTCGAACTTTCACTTTCAGGCAGTTCCTCTTCGCTACCCCAAACCAGTAACTTGTAATCTGCAAGCATCAACCATTCCAAATTTCATTAACAACTTTCTTTTTCTTATTCCACAACCTTGCTTTGAATAAGTACAGGCGAAAGAGAATACAATACCAACTTTGCAGCTGTACCGGTGCTTGCCGATTTTCCTTAGGAAAGCAACTGGCTGATGACCACCACGGTGATGCAGTACCAACCCCAAGAGCAATGACGTCCATGGCAGTCTCAACGTATGAGAAAAATCAGGTGGCTTCAGCGCTGGTTCCGTAGTGACTACTTTCTCCCGTGTACTGAATGCATCACTGCATTGGTCGTCTATGCGAACTTAGTTTTGCTTGAGCAACTTCCAGTAACACATACCTGGTTATACCCAAGTAGCAGTGCAGCAAGGAATAGGAAAATCTGCGATGCTTCCTATTTTTCCTGGTACTGCTCTGACAGACACAAGGCAAGCGATATGACCAAGATAAATCACTACAGCATGTCCCAAAAACTCTTCTGGCTGACGGAATGGAATGGAATGGAATATACTGTCAAAATTAGGCCAAAGGCCAAGCGCTGGGACCTATGAAATCATTCAGCACTGAAACGGAAACTGGGAGTAGAACGGTTTGAAAGCTGTAACAGAAGGAAAACCTCGCAGTTGCACTATGAAACATGTGTTAAGAGAGGTTGGATAGCAAGATGGAAGCAAGAGAATATGAATGCAGGTACAATAAAAGGAATTAGAGAGATTGCAGCTAGGGGCCGAAGGGACGCAGCAATGAACCTTAAGTAGGCCTAATGCCTACATTGCAACACGTGAGGTGCAGTGACGGCGCTACCCCGTTACCGGGTCTTTTGGCTAAGTCAGTCGTCGTCGTAGCTTCAACTGGTGATAAAATACAATGGTTACTCACTGTATTCCTGCCAAAAGTTACTATAGATGACAATATCAACTTTATAGGCAACAGCCTTATCCAACTCTGGAATAAGTTGGCAAGCCAATCGCGTGGTGAGGCGAAGCTCGGCATTTGTTTATTCGTACAGGTCTGGAGGAGTGATGATGACGGCTGAGATTCCCTGAGGCCTAAAGTGATTAGATCGTATTAAAATTTGATAGGGAGGCCATATTGTTAACTTGCATAACCTATTGCATTGAAACAATTCTCGATCCTCGATAAAAGGATACGATAATAAACTGCTACCTTTCGTTTAACTATTTAACACGCTACTTGAAAACGCAACCGTATGAGAGAGAGAGAGAGAGAGAGAGAGAGAGAGAGAGAGAGAGAGAGAGAGAGAGAGAGAGAGAGAGCTAACTTCAGTTTGCAGGAGGTTCAAGGCCCTGCGCAGCTCATGGCCTCACTCTTGAGAAAAAAAAAATTGATTTTCATGCGACTTCATAACTGACCGTGCATCTTGCATGAGCCAAGGAGTCTTCTAACACACCCTCTCGTTAAGTGAATTCATGACAAGCGCCACGTGTTCGACCTGAGTCCTGTAACGTTTTCAAATATATTTGCATTGCCTTGGAATACCACTGTCAGGGAATAATAAAATAGAAATAAGAATTCACGTGACTTCTTAAAAGCTCCTGGTTTTAATAATACACTATAGCAACTCGAGACGAACTATGAGTAAAGATGTGTTAAAATAATTTACCGCTATTCGATAATGTACGAGGGCGCCTCCATTATTCATAATCGTACAAAATACGATTTTTTTCTTGCGTATTCATTCAACAAAAATCTGGAGTTTTTTTTTTAAGTAACAAATCCGTTAGAAAAAAACACCTGTTGCAGTAAGAACTAGAGTACGTACAACATAAAACACCTACGCAACAGAAGAAAACTGTCGACAGATTCTAAGCGCAACGATTTAGAGAAGATTTTCAAAAACAATGACTAAATGGAAAGGCTTCATGAGAGGAAAATCTGGTCCGGACGCCGACGACCAACTGACACAAATCTCACGGTGCAGCATCTCACATTCTTCGCCCAGCCGAGCACAGCAGCTCCGTCAGACCCCTCAGACAAACATAGACATAAGGAACAAGTAAAAAATGCGCCGACGTTTCCTCGGTGCAATCGAGTTTTCTGTACAGCTCCGTCAGAGACCCCTCAGACGGGTCCCCAACAGAGAGGCAGACGAACATAGAACATAAGAAACACGTACAAATGCGCCGAAGTTTCTTCGGTGCAATCGAGCTTTCTGTACGGCATATGATGCTGTATGAGCCGCGGCCCATGAAACTTTCAGCCACGGCCCCGTGGTGGCCTGTCTTATAGCGTTGCCAGACGCACGATCATGGCTAACTTTTAACTTTAAATAAAAATAAAAACTACCGAGGCTAGAGGGTTGCAATTTGGTAAGTTTGGTGATTGGAGAGTGGATGATCAACATGCCAATTTGCAGCCCTCTAGCCTCAGTAGTTTTAAAGATCTGAGGGCGGCCAGAAGAAGTGCGGACGGACAGACAAAGCCATCTCAGTAGTTTTTTACAGATAACTGAAAGGGTGGGAGGGACCATGGCCCGGGGATCCTGCAAACAAACTCGAAACTGGACAAACCACGTCAGTCTTGTTATTCAGCAACATTATTATTATTATTATTATTATTATTATTATTGAGAAGACACACCCCAATTCTTGTGGAACAAGACCACAGGGGCCACTGACTTGAAATTCAAGCTTTCAAAGAATATGGCATTCATTTGAAAGAAGTTGCATTAGATAATAGGAACCAGCAAAAATCTGTCATTTTGGCTCAAATGGGTCACATCCCAGTATGGAGAGCGAGAAAGATATCAAAACTTAGGCGATCAATGCTGATCTCTCAAAAAGAGACCAGTTATTAGAAAAGAAAAAGAAGATAAATTAGTAAACAAATCAAGACAGGCGATACATATAAACGAGAGAAACACAAGACGACCTGTTTTAGGGTAGAAATGCACTGTATCTCCGCTTGAACTTCTGAGCTTCTAACAGCACAGCGTCCTCAGGGAGACTTGACATTTTCTATGCCAACAAACCTCGGAAGTTGAACAAACCTCGAAAGTTAACCTGCACCAATCCACAACAATAACAGGCACTCAGAACATCTCATCCCCGGCTGAGGTTAGTTGTGAAATCATTCAAAGATATTGTGTTCTCTGAGGAGTAACTTCCTCAACGACTAGAGAGAGAGAGAGAGAGAGAGAGAGAGAGAGAGAGAGAGAGAGAGAGAGAGAGAGAGAGAGAGAGAGAGAGAGAGAGTCTTATTATTACTATTATTCACATACAGAACTGGTCCCATTTTGTGCTCCCTGAGAGGTAAGTTTTATCATATAAACGGTGATATAACTTACTACGGTACAGTTTTTTTGACAGGTGCACATAAAATATTAGCTACTTAACAAATTAAGTATATCTTTGTCTAGTTTATAGAAGTACTGCAATAAAAGAGGACAATTACAGAAACTACTTTCCTGATATTTCATGATGTTCTCTTTTATAAAACATCAGATAACCTTATACCAGTACTCAATGAACTGTCTGTAGTTACGTCATTCCCAAAGAACTGGCAGCTTAAAATGAAGTGCATTCTCAAAGAACTGTCACCTTGTAGTAAAATGCACTCCCCAGAAACTAGCTTAAAGTGAAGTACATTCTCGAAGAACTGTCACCTTGTAGTAAAATGCACTCCCCAGTAACTAGCTTAAAATGGAGTACATTCTCAAAGAACTGTCACCTTGTAATAAAATGCACTCCCCAGAAACTAGCTTAAAATTAAGTACATTCTCAAAGAACTGTCACCTCGTAATAAAAAGCATTCCCCAAAAACTAACTACTTACAAATGCAATACATTCACAAAGAACTTGTAAAGAAAAACATTAACAACACACTAACATTTTAGACTGAAATATAGCAATAAGAAAACGAAAAAAAAAGTAGTCACTCTAAAGATCCAGTTTAACCAGATGATCCGAGTAATTTTATACAGCGTCCAGTCCCCCATCAAGTTATACCAACCGATACCGTCACAAAGTAACCTTTAGTTCCCTCTCTTCGTATACTCCAAATAGGACTCGACTCTGAAAACCCATTCGTTTTAGTTAAAGGACTTTTAGCACCAAAACCTAGGATGCTGGGTAGGAAACAGTAATAAATGTATCAATAAAAATAATGAAAAACTGTGGGTCCGGTAATACAGTTTAATGAAAAACTGTGGGTCCTGTAATATAGTTTAATTAAAACTGTGGGTGCGGCAGTATAAGTGGTAGCAGACTCGCCCCACCAGCGAGACGACCCTGTTGGCCTAAATGGGTCATGCCCCAGTATGAGAAGCGAGAAAGAGATCGAACTTACGTGATCAATGCTGTGTTCAAATATATGCCACCATAACATACGGGGGGAAAACAGGCTGCTTTTCAGCACGGCACAAGAAGCGAGACCCATTCATGAACAAATTGACGATAGGGTGGAAGGATCATTACTCAGTCTGAAAAAGCTATGGTAACGGTCTAAGGAAGATGTTAGGGTATAAGTGGGTCCTTGGGATAGGGCAACTAAGAACCTGAACAATGTAAAGAAACCGGGAGATGACGAGATTACGAGTGGGATGCTGTGGCATGTTGGTGACAGTGTTACTGAGTCGCTGACCCAGGTTTCTAAGGTATCTGCGTGGGGGGGAAAGGTTCCCCATCAATGGGACCTGAAAGGAATAATTGCATAATTATATTATATATAAGAGCTGATACAGGCAGCTGTATAAAAATGACGAGAACAAGGCTTAACTTTGCATAACAGGGATGATTTATGATAGGGTTTTGGAGAAAGTAAGAACAAATCGGAGAACAGGGAAGTTCTCTCAAGGAAGCGGGTGTATCCATTCAATGTTTGTTGTAACAGTTATGTTGGAAAGTAGAATGAAAACTGTGACATACATGAGTCTGGAAAATGCCAATGCCAGCATCGATAGAGAGGCAATAGAAAATATAGAGGAGAAGTCGCCGAGATAATTACAAGCTAGTACTATGAAGGGGAGAGGAGACTGACTAGTTTGATGTGCAGATGAGTTGAAACAAAGTGCGTGGTGCCACTATGACTTTTAGTACCTTTACGGACAGAACTATGTAAGAAGCCCAGAGAACGGACATCAGATGTTGGTGCAAAATTGACGGAAAAGAAAATGAGCCGTGGACAGCGTGGAATAGAAATGTTTGTAGACAAAACAATACTATCAGAAGACAACGAAGAAAAACTGCAGAAACTAGTGAGAAAGGAAAAACATCCGAGTACATGTCGAGTAGCATAAAGACTATGCTGGTAAGTGGAAACTAAGAAAGAACAATTAATGTTCGTATGGATGGTGGAAGAACAGAAACGGTTGATTTATATGGGTACTTGACAGCAAATATAACAACAGATCATGGTAGGATGCAAGATCGATAACAGAAAGGGTTACGAAAGGTCACAGGAATCAGAGACTGTAAGGATTTGTCAGGGCAAGTTTCCTTCGTGGAGGTGAAGTGTGGATGTTGAATGCGAAACGAAAGGAAAAAAAGTGTGAAGGTGTTGGCCTTCCTTACGCAAAAGCAAGGAGGACTGAAAGGGGGAGAAATGTGGAAATCCGAAGAAGTGGTAAAAAGGTTACCAAAGGCGAAAGAATTGATAGGAGAGTTTGGCGTTTGTTAGTCAGGCGGAAAGAGGGAATCATTCAGAAGTGTGAAGAGGGAGGACGCGAGGAAGGCCTTGAAATTCTTGAACTGGTGTAGTGGAGGAGGTATTTGAAAAGAAGAGCCTTAATACCCGGGAAAGCAAGCATATACTCTAGGGGGTTTCGACACCTTGCTGAGGAGATTTCTCTGCATGGCGTAAGGCGGGTAGTGCTGCTGAATTTTTCTACTCGAGGCTCACCAACGATTCAGCAATTAGCACTTGAAAGTATGAATGAATGTCACTGTTCTTTCAAAGGAAATTTTCAATATATATATATATATATATATATATATTATATATATATATTATATATATATATATGTATATATAAAAGTATACACACACTACACACACATATATATATGCAAATTATATATATATATATATATATATATATATATATATATATATATATATATATATATATATATATATATATATATATATATATATATATATATATATATATATATATATATATATATATATATATATGTACAAAAATGTTTGTCATATGCCATGTGACTTTTCAGTATTAACAAATTTTGAGCCCAAATACAGTTTTATGTCAAGTTCACTATACATTTGGAATAACTTACTCCCAAGATAAATTGTATTTGACAAGCGCTTCTCCGGCGGTCAGGAATCGAACCATGCTCTGGTTTAGAAACTACGATGAACAGTGACTTTCACCGCCAGGCTATCAAGGATATACTGTATATATATACACACACATATATTCATATATATACGTATGTATATGTACATATATGATATATACGAATTTGTCACATCCACTGTGACATTTTCTATATTCAAAAATATTACGCAAAAAATTTCCATATGCGCCTGTCGAATTCAGGCTTTTAGAATTCATATGTGCGTTATATACACATATACATACATACATATACATATATATATATATATATATATATATTAACTTTATCACATACACAATTG
>NC_089759.1:36649156-36676656 GCF_040412425.1 Macrobrachium rosenbergii
TGGCACCATCCTGAAGGCGGTATAGGGACCACCTCAACACACGAGTACTCGTCACTTCAATGCAGTTATCGTGGTGAGGACCAGACCTCTAACTTTCGTAGGTGTCTCTACATCAAGTTTCCTTTGGTTTTCAGCTAGATAATGAGCGACATTGTATGCAAGAAGGAAATGGGAGGTCTTATATACGACAGGTTTTATGCTTGTAACGTTAACACGACTACACATTATTAGACCATGATTATGCTTTTGTCCTCTCTACACGCCTAACTCCTTTGATACCCACGGTAGTAGCTCACTCTTTTCCGGTATGATCTACCTATCATACTGCCACAGCATAAGGAAGCTAGTGCAGTGTGTCACTCATCAGACGCTGATTCACCATCGGGAACGACAGGGAGTAAGTACGTAGAATCTAAAGGATTGCTAGCTGACAGTCAATATGCATATAGGAATCAGTTCGGTACCTGCTACGCTCTTTTAGACTTGAGTTGCCATTTGCAAGGGGACCTTGATAAGGGCTTTGAGTGCAGAGTAATTCAAATAGATTTCAGTGCTGCTTTCGATTTAGTAAATCATAAGGCACTTATTTATAAACTTTGTGTCAATTACGAAACTCGGATAATCATTCGCTACAAACCTAAGTCCTGGATGCGGGTCACACATGGGCACTGACTCCTATATTTCCGTAAACTAAATGCGTTGCATTGCATTGTTAATCCAGTAATATGAATATCCACAATCAGTTTTGCCTCAGATGCCATAGCTTATTACTTATCAATATATCAGAAATTACTGAGACGCCTAAACTGATGTATGCCCTCAAAGTTTCGGAGAATAGGCATGATGTGCCTTAAATTCTTAAGATATCCTTTAAATCTATATTAGCTCTATAAAGGTCACTTTTGATTTATAAGCCCTTCTTAGAAGATACAGAAACCGATATCAACAAATATCAACAAACGATTAATATGATAAATAACTCGTATTCTTTTCGAGGGCAGCTTCTCAAAAGTTGCCAAAAAATTCTTATTAATATCCGCAAGGAGATAATTCTATTTTTATTACATTAAGCAGAGCCTATTTCTAAATGCTAAAAAGACAACGATTTGTTTCATATGTAGTGTTCTAAACTTGATTTCAAAAATATGCTTTGATAGACTAAGTTTATTTTAAGAAGAAAACCTCGTTTTCTGGCACCATTAAATGCTCTGGTGTTGCCGCATTGAAAGCTCTGATTCGAATCACGTGACGGGAGCATCCAAGATCATCTCCCACAGTTTGAAACCGCAAAGACCCATATATCATCTTCCGAGACCCATCTTCACCTTCACTCGTTTTCATCATTTATTATGATTTATAATGACTACCTCCTTACGGAACGGGCCAGAGGACGAAGAACTTAAGAAAAAAGCTGCCAAACAACAGAACAGCAAAGTCCACAAGACGGAAGAGCAAAAATAAATAAATAAAGTCCCGCGGTATCTGCATGAGTTGTTGACTCCGCTGGAACACCAACTCCATAACCGGTTTGAGAACGAGGCGCCATTTCCGGAACCTCATTTCGATTCTCAGGGACGCGGTTAGGCGTCATCTCGTGTCATAAGAGTTCAGGGAATTTCGGCCACCTGAGCAAGTCTGCTTTCACCCCCCCTTTCAAAACTACTCTCTTCACTCGCGTTTTCGAAGGCGGACACAATGATTATAAGAAACCCTCCCTTTCCAGGAAGAGAAATCGTAATAGCTACTCGTGCATCTGGTTACCGAAATAACCATTACTTGGCATCTAAAGCTCCAGTCTTCTTTCCTTTGAAAATTGAATGTAGTTCTCACGGCACAATTTGAATATCAAAGTATTGTGTTCAAACTTGTATTGGCATTGATTAGAGCAACTTCATGTTTTATAACTCTGCCACCTTTTGATAACATAGACAATTATATTAACCATAGTTAGCCATTGGGAAAAGCAACGGGTGCTTGAAACAACGACTGGCCACCCTAGAAAATTGTGTAAGCCGACTCTTACCGAGAGAAGAAGAACGCCGAGGGAAAAATCATGTAAGGAAACTGCTGCAATACAGAGGGCTCAATGCTCTTTGATGTACGCCTTCTTGCATTACTACAAGCGTCATGATCATCATCTCTCTTCCTTCTTACCAATAAGGTCTCCCGAAAGTTGCCCGTATGTGTAACTGAGACACCTAACGAAAACGCTTCAGTTACTGATCAGGATTCTACTCAGTACCCAAACAAGTGGCTGATATCGAAACAGATTACTTCATGACCGAATGTACGCTCCTTCCTTTTGTCAGAGGCAGCTAAAAGTTAAGTAAACCTTAGTTTTACCAGACCACTGGGCTGATTAACAGCATTTAGCCCAGACAACAAACACTGCGCAAACCCCGGAAGAGGCCCAACACGAAACAATGTTCGAAATAAGCATAGCAATGGTTGCAGCCATAAACCAAGCGAGGTCTCTGGCCAAGGTCACACCTGCTGCCACCGCTGCTGCTGCTGCTGCTACACAACAAAGAGTTGAGGAGGGAGGTGAGGCGTGCGAGAGGCTGTGGCAGGAGAGAAAATGAGGAGGAGGAGGAGGAAAGTGACCGGGAAGAGAAAATAAGGAGAGAAAAGCCAAATCAACGCGCATTTTAACGCGTAACAGACGGCCTGCGGAGATGCTTAACAAGATTTCCAATCATCTGCGACACAACAACAATGACGTTCAATCCATGTTTCCAAGACAGGAAACCTGCATTTCAACATGAATGATTTTACGGAATGAGACGAGCATACAAGTAAGCACTCAGTATTTTCTATGATAAAAAAATCCTCCATTTAAGCACTAAAGATTTTGCCGTTTGGGCAAATACATACAGAAAACCAATGGTCATAACCTACTATTTAAATAATTCGTTGTTTTATAATACAACTGCAGCTGGACAGTTTTGATTGAACGCCTTTTTACTCTTGAAATACGGGGGCGGAGGTCACGTATTTCAAGAGTAAAAAGGCGTTCAGCCAAATAAAATAAAAATGAAATAAAACGCGGGTCATCAGTATTTGGCCATTTAACAGTGTGATTCCAATGGACTGCCTGGACTGTTTGGTATCATTAATCAAATAACTGTACATGCTTCCTTAATGCAGCCGTGAAGCATATCCGTCATCTGTCAAGGGGGATGAATAACTTCATGCTTTCCTTTAAAAGTGAAAAACTAAAGTGGTCCCCTTTCCCATTACGATCGGAAAATTCATGATTATGATGTTCAAATGCTAACAGTTGAAGTGAATAACATGCATATCAAAAAGCGTGACCTTAATACACCGTACACAAAAAGTGACCCACAAAAACAATAACATTTATAAACACAGCGATTAATTTTCAATACTTCGTAAATATAATAATAATAATAATAATAATAATAATAATAATAATAATAATAATAATAATTCGACATATGCTCAAGCTTCCTTTTCCAGATAACATTCTGATTCTCAAATATTAAAACAAAAATCCCGAGTTCGGACTGACGTCATCAGAGTCACTCGTCACAAATACGTTAATTTTTGGAAAATCTTTTCATAACTGACATTCCTTTCAGCTGGGCGTGGAAACCAGCGCCTTTGACTGACAAGCAGCGATGCTGGCGGTTTTATGGTTTCTGGAGGAGATAACCCAAGGCTACGAGGTGACAAGTGACTGGATGTCGACAGAGAGCCTGCTTGAAAGCAGTATATACCATATTTAAAATGACGAACGTTTCGGTTTTTATAATTTGTCATTTTTGTGACCTCGTGACCTTGAGAATAGGTCCGTGTCACAATCATCCAGGTCAAATTATCAGGAGAACATTATGTCAATTCCCGTCCAGTTTCAAGAAAGATCCGACGAAGAAGTGCTGTGAGGATTTAAGTTTGATATTAGCAACGATAACTAGGCATTTCTCGAATCGTCTGTGACGATTAATAAACGCCATGAAGCCAGAAAATCTGGGGCAATTCTTATTCCTTTCCAATCTTCCGAAATTTTCAAGACCATTTTCAAATCAGTCTCTGACCTTTTCTGCTCAGCGCAGAAGCGAACAGCGCCACTTCCAGTTCTACTGTTCAGTATCCCCCCCTCCCCCCCTATCCCCGAAAAAAGGAGGGGGAGAAAAATCAGTCGACATCTGCGTCATGCAATCGACAGTTTCGGAGATGCTACACGGCTCTGAAGTAACATGCGACTGAAATCTGAGATTCAGTGAAATATATATTTGGATGTTCGCAACCGATTCTGGCTATCTTTAAACCTTCAAAATACGTCATAATCATCTGCTTCGAATATACATTCTATCTCGTGATGTCTCCCTGCCAAATTTCATGGAGGTCTGAAGAAATAATAATAATAATAATAATAATAATAATAATAATAATAATAATAATAATAAATATATCTTGTGATGTCTCCCTGCCAAATTTCATGGTCTGAAGAAATAATAATAATAATAATAATAATAATAATAATAATAATAATAACAATAATAATAATAATAATAATAATAATAATAATAATAATAATAATAATAATAGACATATCTTGTGATGTCTCCCTGCCAAATTTCATGGAGGTCTGAAGAAATAATAATAATAATAATAATAATAATAATAATAATAAACATATCTTGTGATGTCTCCTGCCAAATTCCTTGGAGGTCTGAAGAAATAATAATAATAATAATAATAATAATAATAATAATAATAATAATAATAATAATAATAATAATAATAATACTAAATATATCTTGTGATGTCTCCCTGCCAAATTTCATGGAGGTCTGAAGAAATAATAATAATAATAATAATAATAATAATAATAATAATAATAATAATAATAATAATAATAATAATAAACATATCCTGTGATGTCTCCCTGCCAAATTTCATGGAGGTCTGAAGAAATAATAATAATAATAATAATAATAATAATAATAATAATAATAATAATAATAACAATAACAATAATAATAAACATATCTTGTGATGTCTCCCTGCCAAATTCCTTGGAGGTCTGAAGAAATAATAATAATAATAATAATAATAATAATAATAATAATAATAATAATAATAAACATATCTTGTGATGTCTCCCTGCCAAATTCCTTGGAGGTCTGAAGAAATAATAATAATAATAATAATAATAATAATAATAATAATAATAATAATAATAATAATAATAATAATAATAACGAGGAAGAAAACAAGACACCGCATGCGGCAAAGATTAAGTTGAATAACACCGACGACAACAGTATACTTCACCTTAGTAATAAGGACAAAAACAATATACTTCACCCGAGCGATGTGGAAGCTTAATAACATTATTCACACCTGACACAAAGGCTCGCCGAAAAATATCTGAAGGTAATAAAAGTAATGGCATAAGATTCCATAACGTCTTTGTTGTGATGTTTCGATTCACGAAAGAGGGCCAGCTAATGAAAAAAAACCTTTTCCCGATGCTCACATCAAATTAGCTTTTTGAGAGCTGACTTATTTCTTTACTCGAGCATCTCCTGCAATTTGAAAGTAACTCGAGAGAGCAGAAATGTCACAAGTGGTATATTATGGATCCTTTACACGTCTGTTCGTTACACCCAGTAATCATTGCATCTGACCATGGTCTTCTTTAGGTGGAAATAGTCAAGAACTCACAGATTCATTCTGTGTTTCCTCAATTCTGCTGCTTTGGAGAATACCCGAACGAACAGAAAGGTCAAATGGGTCCTCCTCGAATAATAGTGATAATATAACTGCAAACCAAACATTGCTCTTTCGTCTACAAACGTGGTTCTATCATGTAGCCCACAGCCTGCTCGTTCCTGAATTCTTTCACTGAAGCTACCAAATCCAACAGCTCCGGACCAACCTTGAATCTTTCCTTATCCCTTCCGCACAAAGAGCACACCAAGTGTTCAAGTGTCCATGACGATTATGTAAGCCTTGAACCATTTCACTTCGGTCTCCATGGCTCGATGTGCAAAGTTCTCACGATCTGTTGTTTGTTCCTATGTCAGGTACGCATTGCCTCTATCGCCGATTTACCCTATAAATTTCCGCACACTGGCGTTATCGTAACTATGGCCATCAAAGCCGGAAATTTGTTTTTCCCATATAAAAAAACACGAAAAGAACACCTGAAAACGAGAGAAAAATAACGCACAGATCATTTAATCACACACTACAATCCTACAAAAACCACGCACACAAAACTTTTTGTAAAATCGTGTCGGGTAAAACCTGGTAACAATGGACCAAACAGTATGCGAGTACCTACCTGGTACTGGCCACACCTTCCCTTTCTTGCACCTCTCCTCTATTAACCTGGAAGGCTGGCCTTCAGATATCTCTTCTGTTGTAGAGATCCTACCAACCCCCTTGTGTCACTCATTCCGAGATCCTTTCCTTTCATCTTATTGTAATCAATCACACTTACACTTTCAAACTTGAACCAGTCAGTGCAGGTCCGCTACACACTGCGTGCTGACGGTGTAACATCTGTAAACATCAGCCACCCAAAAGGGCAACTCATGCCCACTTTTCCTTAGCCATAAATTGACAGCTTTTCTCTGCTGTAATTATGATGATTATCATCATCTCGCATTTATCTATCTACAAGGATAAAATCCAAGTGGGGGATGGGGAGGGTAGGGGAGACATGACACTTACACCCTCCTCCTGTAAACCAGTTTGCTCGCCCCGGGTGGGGGCGGGATAAGTAGGGGATCGGGAGGGTAGGGGTGACGTGACGGGCAGCGCCGGGTTCCAGCGTAGCGTAGCGCGCGCCATCAAGCTCGTTATTAAAATATGAACAAATAGTTCCATTATATATGACTCAAGGGCCACTAACTTGCAAGGCAGTCTTCCATAAAACGGAAGCTTCGGCTCTACGAATGAGAAGAGTAAGAAAAAATTGGCAAAATACTGAAAAGATACACTGGAAAAAAGTTACAAAACAAAGTAATGCAGATGTAAACACTGCCTTTCTTAAACCTAAATGTATCAGATGCTACGCGTGGCCCAGATTCTACTCTGCTGGAGACTGCACGCCCTCCTCTGACAGCCACTTTTCCAGACAGCAAACCGCTGTCCCATCTAAACGCCCTAACAAAAGTTTCGCTGTCTTCTTCTTCAAAATTACTTTAGAGAGGGCACATTCTCAACACCATCCCCACCGCATCTACCAATTTTACCTAAAGCTTTCTCTAGGTACATGTAAAGCTTTTTCTTGTCACTCTTGAACGTCTTACGCAACTGTCTGCGAACAATCGTCGAGAGAATACATTTCATGTCTGAATCTTTACTGGTCACCCGCTATTAACTCATATCATTTATTACTATCAGTCGAAAACCCTAACCTACACATATCTTACAAATCTTGACCAGCCAATCAACTGACATCATCATACCGCAGCATCTTGCCACCTTTACTGACACTTTCAATTATTCAACCTTCTAAATGACCTCCTTCAAACCTCAGAAGTTACTTCCCAAGCATTCTTAAGTTACCATTAAACTCTGTCTACTCATGCGTCTTTCAGATCTGGCTTTGGTGAATCCTTTACATTCATCACCTCAAAATGCAACAATTAATGCCATGGAACCCCAATTCACTTTGCACATCGACCCCTGCATTTACTTCCTTCAGTGCAATTTTTTTTTCTTCAATCTTTCAAATCTTTCGTTTGACTTTCTCCTTATTCTTCTATAATCATCTTATCAACCTCCATATTAACTCTACCATGCAACAGCTTCAAATGATTTGCATTTTCCTTCACGAAGCTTCTTTTCTTAACACGACTAAGGATTCCTTTAAATCGCTTATACAGAGGTTGATACTCAAGTCTCTTCATGGGGAGCAAAAGTCCTTCCAAAAATTACAAATCTTTAAATTGTTTATACAGTTTGATACTCAGTCTCTTCATGGGAGCAAAAGTCCTTCCAAATAATACAAAACTTTAAATCGCTTATACAGAGGTTGATACTCAGTCTCTTCATAGGAGCAAAAGTCCTTCAAAAAAAATACAAAACTTTAAATCTTTTAAACAGAGGTTGATACTCAGTCTCTTCATGGGAGCTAAAGTCCTTCCAAAAAATACAAAAATAAGCTCATTCCCAGCCAGCAATCGCTAGAGAAAGATGGCAAACAAGAGTTCAAACGAGAGGCTGCAACTCACCAGTAATCCTGTTTCGACGGACGGTAGGAGGGTGATTCGCGCGCCATCCATGATACAGTTCTCCACTAAGGTTCCATCTCTTAGGTGTCTGCAAATACAGAAGAAAAGTCTGTTGAAAGTTCTGCTTCCGATACATCCACAGCTCTATGTGAAAGATAAATAACGATTACACGAGCTTACCTGCAGTATAGATTTTCATGTGTTGTTCATGACACAGTTCTCCAAAAAAATAGTATCTCTTATTTGTACACAAATAAAAAACATGAAAATAGTAAACTGAATGTCCACCACCACGTTGACAATTAGACAATATAATGATCGCTCTACATAAAACAACGAACGCCATTACGCTGTCGGTCTAAACGAACATACATAAATATATAATTATTCATTTTCCAGAAGCCGCAATGACCTCTCCTCCTACGTTTCCACGCACTTTTTGGATGCCATTATCACCACAAGCTTCAAATTTAGCAAGCTCTTTTCCATGGCGGTCTCGAACAAATGACCATGAGATTACATACAACGAGCTCCCCTCTCTTTTTTTTTTTCATGCCGTAGCGGTCTCGCAATGGTTATGGTGACCAATGGTGAAAATCACCAACAATAAAAGAAACACAACGCGTAACATTCACGTCCATTCATGCTTTGCAAATACTTTCAAATTTCATATCAACAGTTGAATATAAGTTAAAACTCCCAAATAGGGAGGATTGGAGCCAGGGAGGGCACCCACCCGTAAAAAAATCCGCCAACACTAATTATGGAATGTGACATTCAGTGAATGTTAGAAACACCTGGAGAATGATCATTAAAACCAGCGACCCCCACTAGGGATTGAGCTGAGAAGATAAAGATATAGAAATTGATAGAGGTAAACAAATGCTACAAGATGAAATCTTCAGAAAACTGCTCACTCCAAAAACTTGTAAATGTCGCTAGCATATTATACAAAGCCCTCTTAAGAAGTCTGCTGTGAAGGCAAATAACCTTCATCATAAAGATGACAGGAAACGATCTCTCGAGTTCCCAGAGACTGGGTCACTCACCCAGCAAGTGTACATAGTCAAGTGGACCAAACAGTGATCAGAAAATGGCTAGGGTTGCCCAGCCATTAAAAATCCATGGGTCAAATGTATCCTTAATACGACATGAGGCAGTCTCAACCTCCTAAGCATATTATTGTACACCTTGAGAGTATTGACCTGTTAATTTCCAGCACTTCCTGGTTACTGTGGCACAAAAGCGCTTCTGTAAAACATCAGCTTAATATAAAAGCACGTCTTCAAGGGTTCTTACAACAAGAGGGTTTCTGGTAGCACAATTCACCGAGGGCTGGAACATGTTACGCGAATCAACGAAAATTATTAAATCTCTCTAAGTTAGTTAAAACTTCCTTCACTGCCACTAAGGTGGCATATATTTCATACATCAGGTAAAACGGTTGGAACTCAGTGTTAGAATCGGATTTAGAGCCACTGGTGGTAACGCAAAACATTCTCCTGTGGAGATGTGTGGTCCAAAACAACGACACCCATTATTGTACTTCCTCTGACATCCCCTTTTTCTGGTTTCAAATATTTACAAAGGGGAATTCACAGTATTGAAAATGGATCAGATCAGTTGTCTCGATATTTCAGTTCCACTTACGGGATCGTCCCCACCGGAATGGTTTGTTTCTCTGGACCACAATCAACCCCGATGTCCACTTCATTTTGAAACTGCCTGTAATTTTCTTAAGTCCACACTAACTGAGACGTGAGAACCGTCAGCAAATAAAGATTTAATTGACTATTGCAGGTTGCAATCATTATCACCCATCAATACGATAAAAATAACCAAACTGAGGACTGCTCCTTGTGGAGCACATGATAGGACTTGGGTTGGTTTGAATGCTGCTTTATTGCCTCATACTTGAAGCATCAGATTTTAGATGAAATTGTGTGGCCAGGCTCTTTTCACTGACCTTATTAAATAAGAATAAAAAAAGTAATAAAAAATTACCAAAGGTTTTAGCAATGCCATTTCCGGTAACTGATCATAGGTTTCTGATCCTCAACACTGACTGATCAACTAACACAGGTAGCCGTCACCAGTTCAACATTTTACAACTGCTTTTCTTGAAATTTTCTCAAAGATCTTAGGCTGAGAAGATAACAACGACCAGTCAGATTCCCGGGGAGAGCTTTCACTACCGAATTTTAGTACTGGGCAAGTAATGGCTCGCTTGAAGAGTGCTTTTCAGTGTCGTTATTTGTTAAGGATTCTCGTCTTCTTAATAACTTTGCAGGAGAGTGGTCAGGCCCTGCAGGCTGTTGCCTCATGTCCAAGAATCCAGTCAGGAACATTTTCATTTTGTGAAGTCTGCGTGCATATTAGGCTTCGTGAGTTATTTTTACATGCTCTATAGGCCCGAGTTCGAGTCTCCGGCCGGCTGATGAAGAGTTAGAGCAATTTATTTCTGGTCACAGAAATTCATTTCTCGCTATAATGTGGTTCGGATTCCACAATAAGCTGTAGGTCCCGTTGCTCAGTAACCAATTGGTTCTTAGCCACGTAAAATAAGTCTAATCCTTCGAGCCAGCCCTAGGAGAGCTGTTAATCAGCTCAGTGGTCTGGTAAAACTAAGGTATACTTAACTTTTCCTCGGCTTTGCGTTTAGACAGGAGAATCTGTGAGTCGTTTGAGAGTCGTTATCTAATTTTTGGGGTCTGATTTGAGTCCGGGCGAGCCGAACTTAAAATTTTCAGTTTCTTTTTCTTTGTTTAAATAATTCACTTCAATTTCTCTGGATCATGCAGTTTGCTTTGCCTGGGAGCGAATCAGCTAAGTGCCTCAGAAACTTGGAATGCTGGCCGAGAGATTTCTGCTCGTCTCAACTTCAAACCATTCATCTTATTTTATCGAAGACGGATATCACTTGACTTCAACCCAGTTTTTCTTGCACTGTAAGAGGCGGGGAATGGGTGTCAGGCTAGCTCGTCGTCAACGCATCTCCTCGTTAGCGATCTCGCTGTGGTTTTGACGGTCACGAACAGGCCGTTCATATATAATATAGTATAAATCCGATAACCTTGAGGGACGTGTGGTAAGATAGAAGTTTCACGAGCTATTCACGCACAGCAGGCAACTTGTTAGTGCGCATCCGCAATTTTACATCATAAGAACATTGTATCATTTACATTCGTTGTGCATACATATCGGAATACATTTATACATTTATCTACGGTGCATGTATATGTGTATACCGCAGTCGTCATTTCTGACAGCAAAACTGCACTAGTAATGACATAACTATGCATAATACCCAACTCTGATGTGGTAATATCTAAAATTTTCTTTCTGTCCAGCACGTTTTTCTTCACTGAGGGAATTTTTATAAACGAAATGAACAACAATCCACGATTTATAAATAGCAAAAATTTGATTCATTTGTAATTCATACTTTGCAACAATACACCACTTTAGTGTGACAGATGCGTTTTTGTCATTTCCTGGTGCATTACAGTAAGCATTAAATAATGACGGCTAAGCTCGTTTTAACAATATTACGTCACGACGAGTTCGCCAAAAAAAAAAAAAAATACAAGCTATCACGAACTTGCTCATAACCGTTGAAACTAAAATAGAGAGAGAGAGAGAGAGAGAGAGAGAGAGAGAGAGAGAGAGAGAGAGAGTCCAACATCAAGTCATTCTGAAACCCTCAACTGATTGTTCTGAAAGAAAAATTGCACAACAGATAATCGAACTGCCTTACATCCACATTACCTTCTACCGAGTTCAAGGACGAGATGATAAGCAGGGTTGACTTTGTCAATAAGAAGGCCTCAGTAAGAGAATTACGACCATTCTCTCTCTCTCTCTCTCTCTCTCTCTCTCTCTCTCTCTCTCTCTCTCTCTCTCTCTCTCTCTCTCTCTCTGTATATAAGAAGTTACAACAGTATTCAAAAAAAGTTACAACTCAGCTAGTTTTGCATTGAGAAACGTTCTTCCACCTTAAAATACTGATCAAAAAAATGAAAGTGCAATCTTCTTCCACCTTACAATACTGATCAAACGAAATGAAAGTTAATCTTCTTCCACCTTACAATACTGATCAAACAAAATGAAAGTGCAATCTTCTTCCACCTTACAATAAATCTAATCCTTCGGGCCAGCCCTAGGAGAGCTGTTAATCAGCTGAGTGGTCTGGTTAAACTATGGTACACTTAACTTAACTTAGGAGCAAGAGCCCGTGCTGGCACAAGGCAAGCTAAATCTGAAACAACAGGCAACGGTCTTATATGCCTTTAGAGGAGCAGCCATTTAAGCGATGGTCACGTTAAATGATTTGTTCCAACCTTTGAAAATATTCACTTATTGAAATTAAATTTCCTTGATATCCCTTCCCCAATTCGTGGTAGCAAACTCTTATCTCGTCCACTGCTTCATGAAGGGTAATGCTGGTCCTCAACAGACATTTATGTTGTATACATACATACATACATACATACATACATACATACATACATATATATATATATATATATATATATATATATATATATATATATATATATATATATATATATATACATATATATATATATATATATATATATATATATATATATATATATATATATATATATATATATATCTGGTACACCTGGCTCTCTCTGGTGATGAAAGACGCCCATGAAATATCAGCCGTAAGGCAAATGCAAGTCTCTTCTTTAAATGCACGACATTCAAATATTCGCAAAAGGTCTCAGCATTTAAGTAAATGTAAATACAAAACTGAGTGGGTGACCCTCAAACCACAGCACCAGTACACCACAATGTTCACCAGTCATTTTTAAAAGTTCCAGCACTGAGAGAAATGTTCATTTTTCTCATTATAATTGGTGAACAAAGACGGTAGCTAAAAAACACTCTATTAGAGCTAAATTACTGAACTAAGAAGAGAAAGGTTGATCCAAAACGAAGACTCCAGTACTGTACACCTTTTTGTATAGGTTACCAGGTAACATTTTTAATAATCGACACCCCGGGATTATGTATGTAAGCAACGGATAGGTTTGCTTAAAAGCAAATGGGTGTTACAAACTATTACACACACAAACGAAGCCACTGCAACGTCTTCTAAAAACATAACAGACACCTCACACGTCTCGACTATCGACCTAACCGCGCAACGTCTCCTCGCTGCTGGGAGAAAGGGCGCTGGTGACTGGTACAACACATGTACATACGCTCCCGGGGTCTAAGCGATGACAGGGAGGGCAGCCGATCGAGACTACAAAGTCTACCCCAAAGCCAAATCAAAGTCCTTCAAAAAGAAGGCATCGTGCTTACCCCCATACAAATGGGAAAAAAGCACGTTAAAAGAAGAAGATTGGTTTATTTATTAATTTACTTTTTTATTCGAGAACTCCCAAACATGCTAACAAATCTGTACAGTGGCCAAGCATCAGTCCACATTCAACGACGGCAAATTTTGAATCGATGGAGAGTGTTGCCTGGTGAAGGACAATTGAATGAGAAGGAGCATTGTGTGCTAAACGTGCAAGACAGTGAAAATAAGGTCATGATTCTGCAACGCATTGCAGGTAGTCCTTCAATACCTGTCACCTATTATATGCAATATCGCCTTGCAATATGGATCGCCATTCTCTCTTTAAATCTACCTTGGACATTAAACAGTGCTTCAATGGACATAACGGAGCAGGTTTAATAAAAAGTACATATTGTGCCGAAGTTTCTTCGGCGCAATCGAGTTTTCTGTACAGAGTATGCATAATTAATTTCAGAGTTTCAGGGGGGAATTGCTACCACAGATTTGCAGGCTCAAACTGGTTCTAGGACCACACAAAACGCAGTGCGCACCAGTCCGAACTACTGAGAGGTCACGCTGGGCTTCCTCTCCACTAGCTTGTGTGGTAGTGTTAGTATTTTGTTGCATACTGTTTGGAATGCACCTTTTGAGGCAGACAAATTTGGAAAGGGGGGGAGGGGAATGACATTCTGACATATGGTGAAAGGGTACATAATTCATTCTTTTCCATTTCTGAAAAGTGCATGGGGCTATTTCGAGAACTGTGGAAATAAGATTAAGGGTTTCATGAGTATCAATGAGTGTGCTGGGCTTGATAGTGTGAAGGGGTTAAGGACCTCCAGCTGTTTCAACCTCAACCATGAGCTGGTCAGTGTTAGGTCTAGTATTACAACGCCTCTGAGCAAGTATCGGTGTTCCAAGTCTGGTAAGGGGTTTTGCTTGGTGGCTGACTTTCAAGCTTGTCACAATTCACTGCTTGTTGATTGCCTTGCAATCTGGCTTCTGCGGTTATTTGTTTTCCCAAAATCTTAGGAATCGCCTGTGGGTGATAAAATCGAGTGATTAGTACAGGCTAGAGAAAGTACTTTTTGAGAATTTTTCTTATCTTTCAACTGCAGAGTTTTTCTTGCTTTCCACTCTTGTTTAGAGTCGTTTTATTGTGGATTTTGTTTGGTGTTCGATTAATGCTTTTCTTTATTTTTCATAATGTACTGTGATGGTATACTTGGTGTATACTTTGTTATTTGCTAACTAGTGTTCAACAGATTATCTTACTTTTCATTACATGTAAAGTTTTTATTAAACAGCATTGTTTTTCGTACATGCTTCAACGTCAATGTCTCTACCCGCCCAGTAAGCTTTCAGGTAGTTGAATGTTCAGTTTTCCCAAAGACCCTGATCAACTGCATAGTATCACCCTGCGTTTGCATCTGTGGTCTTTACATTTCAGCCATACAAGTTAAAAAAAAAAATTCCAAATGATTGCTAACTGATGACAATGATGTCTCCTCGGCCTCCAAGTCGTCAGTTCTCTCTCGTGCTGCTCCCACTGCCTCCTCAGTTGTTCACCCTCTTCCAAACAAACTGGAGCCTCAGTTCAGTAGAGCAGCTCCTGCCGGCACTGCTGCTGTCATCTCCCTTTTGGCCCGCCCCTCCTTGCTTGCCCAATATTCTGATGTTGGGTTAACTCAATAGATAGTGCTGTATTACTGCAACCCCCACCCCCCCTCTCAGTGCCAAGGTCCTCCTTTGGCAGGTGGTCCTGCGTTCATCAACACACAGGCTGATGTTGACGTACATGTTCCATACTCCTGTTGCCTCTTCTCTCCCAGTTCCTGGAGCCAGCGCTTCTCCCTGGATCCATCTCCTGCTGATGGTTGCTCGCTGCCTGCCCGACGGTACTTCTGCCCCTGATGTGGCAGCTTCTAAGTCCTCCGCCTCTTCATCAGCATCCGGCATCAAAAATTCACCACCGTCAGAAATAAATCTGCACTTTCTGGTGCTCACTATGAGTCTAAGGATGCTTCTGGATAGAACTGAATGTTGTCAATTTGAAGTCATCTGGTGATATCTAACTAGTATTTCAATGGGCCCTTGCCTTTGAACAATAGGAATACAGGAGACAGATTGCAAACACAAGTTTTTTTTATATATATATATATATATATATATATATATATATATATATATATATATATATATATATATATAATCTAGGAAATTATACAAAAAGTAACTGAAAAGAAATGGACGTTGAACCCCTGAAATAAATTAAAACATGCATAATGTTTTTGGATCTTAAGATTTAGTAACAAAAGGGGTAAACCTATAGCATGATGCTCCTGCGTTTGAGACTTATTATCTTTAGTCCTAAATGAAATCAAATCACGCCTTTGCATATTTTCTATTCCATTTTTTGTCCACTAAAACGAAAAATTTGTACTAGCAAGTTATGGCAAGAAGGGAAGAACCCTCAGGAGAACATTAAACACCACCATTTCTGAATCACCCGGTAAAATAAATAAAAAAAAATTTAATAACTACAAATCGTAAAAACCGCAGACGAAAACGTTCAGTAAACCATCCAGCATCACCCCAACAATCGAATACATTTCGAGTTCTTTGAGCAAATCTTTGAAAATCAAAACATAGAGCACACTCTCTCTCTCTCTCTCTCTCTCTCTCTCTCTCTCTCTCTCTCTCTCTCTCTCTCTCGCTTATTCTATTCCCCCAGGCAACCTCTTTGAAGGGGAATACAGGAAATACTGAGCCCGCTGTTTCACTCCCTCGCCCTGATGGCATCGACGCTGTCCACGACAACCCGAGATCCCAAATCAAAGAGGAGTTCGAGGCATTGGTAAAACGATTTCTGAATTAAACATAAAACGAGTAGAGACGTTCTTTACATATGTACATTGCAATCAACTATGGATGACAGTTGGGAAATGTTCTGTTTCGCTGGGCAGAAAATATCGCGATGACTCCAAAGGACTAGAACAATGATAAAGAAGGCGTCCAAATCGAAAGCCTCACAGCGAGCACCAAAATATAACACGGTTACAAGAAAACAAGAAGTCCGTTAAGCTAGGCAACGTCTGGCGTGTCCTTTGTTGCACTATAGATGCTACATATGAACCTAATCCAAACAGCAGCCTACCTCACCCTCCTGATTAAAGATAAAAAAAAAAAGGAAAAAAAAAAAGTCCATTCTAACCTCTTCCCCCTTCCCTCCAAAAACTCGCACACCCTTCTTTCCAATATAAAAGTGCGCCCTCCCTCGCTCGCTCGCTCCGTCCATACTCTCCTGCCACATACACATTACCTTCGTGTTCCCCCTCCATCCTACTCCCCCCTCCTTCCCCCTCCCCCTACACCCATCCTACGGCCACGTCCCTCTTTCACCTTCATACCGAGCTGATCTTTTTGTACCATAGGAATATATGAGGAGGGTGAGGAATGAGGAGGAATCAGGAGGCAGCGAGGTGAGGGGCCAGAGGGAAGGGTGAAGGAGAGCTCCCATCAGGATTCCGGTCAATTCAGTGGGCGCAAGGGGAAAGGAAGGGAGGACCAACGCCAAGATGCGGGGACGGAGGAAGGAGAGGAGTGAAGGGGAAAGGGAAAAATCGAAGGAGGAGGAGGAGGAGAGAAGGGGACAAGGATAACACAAAGAGGAAAAAGGAGGGGGATGGGAAAACGGGATACGACAAAGATCAAAGAAAGGAAAAAACACGGAAAAGGGGCCGCTTGAAGGATGGAAATGGATTTCCTTTCAGAGAGAGAGAGAGAGAGAGAGAGAGAGAGAGAGAGAGAGAGAGAGAGAGAGAGACTCACAAAATCACAAAAGCAAAGCATAGCTACTCGCACCAGACCAGCTGGATATGCAAAACCAAACCTGGAAATCTTCTACTGTTGAATTCCCAGCCTTATCAAATCCCGGCGGCGCATTTACTCGAAAAGTTGGTCAGATCATCCTGACCACTTAACGAAAAATCAATTTCCGATTCATCAGAGAGATTACCGGATCGGCGTCGGCCCTTGCGCTTACTTTCAACCTGAAGTCAGGCGAGAGAGCATTTGTATACACTGCGCACCAAGACTATACAACAACAAAATACCGCCTGAAGTGAAAGCACACACGAAGAAAGCAAATTTAAAAAGGAACTAAAGACTCTCCTTATCCTGCAGCAGCTACGATACTGACGAGAAAACATTGAAAGACAATTATCAAATGTAAGAAGCATCTTATTTTGAAGACGTATATACCTGGGCCCGCCGGAGAGGGAATTATCCCCGTGGAGGGCGGTACATAACACTAAACAAAGTGAAAGTGAATACGTTTGTGTGAATCAAGAGATCGAGGGACTGTGTGTGTGTGTGTGCGTGTGTGTGTTCATTGTAAAGTAACCCTCAGTTCGTAGCTGTTCACTCTTTTAAGAGCAAAGTCAAGAGCTACGAGTGAGGCGCCTTCTGTCTTTAACCTCCTACTCTGGTATGAGTCAGTTCTTTTTCCTATAACTGATTCTGGTCTAATAGACGAACAAACTTCCACTACTGGCGGATCTTAAATATAAGATATAAATTTGCTTTACCTTTCCCCTGCAACGTTAATTTTGTTAGAGTGAATAATGCTCATTTTTCCGAACTTCGCTCCTCACTCGTAAAGCTAAACAAGGACCCTGCCTGACAGAGTGTGTGTGTGTGTGTGTGTGTGTGTGTGTGTGTGTGTGTGTGAGAGAGAGAGAGAGAGGAGTTACCATTTAGCTTAAGCGTCTCCGCGATAAAAAACAAATCCAAGTTGCGTATTAGCGTCACAAGAAGCGATTGCATACAACTGCTGCTCCGGAATAAAAAACTAACCTTGATGAAGCTATAATACCGAAACGCTCCCGCGCGAGAGCGCCTGACGCAACACAAGTACGCCAAAACACGGATTTGACCTTAACGTTCCAAAATATCAAGGTGGTGGCGCAAGACCGTGCCATACAGGCAGGTTGCGGAAGTAGAAGCAGGTATCTAAGCGACCGGCTGCACTCTCTCTCTCTCTCTCTCTCTCTCTCTCTCTCTCTCTCTCTCTCTCTCTCTCTCTGCTGCCGGGTGATCGTCGCCGAGGGGACGTTGATGTCATCGATCAACCAATCTATTGGTGATCTCGTTTAATGAAGAGTCTCTTGCATGGCAAGCGGAATTTGATTCCGGCGTAGACTTAAAAACTCTTTGAAGGCACCGGTTTCAAGTCCACGGAATGTTATTAAGATGGTTGGGACGAACTGCCTCCTCCACCAGACTCGGATCACCTCCGCTTTCCGAATAATGAAAAATTACCTGGTTTTCTGAAGACAGGACACTGTTGGGGTTGCGAATTCATTAAGGCTACGAGTGGCAGAGTTATCCGTGTTGTCAGTTTATTTACTAATAGCCAAAAACATTTTCGACCTAGCTTCTAGATAAAAGGGTTAAATTCAGAAGCTCCATCGCCCCCACCCCCACCCTCTTCCCACTCCAACCCATCTGCGTTCAGTTCAGAATTTCGTGACGTGTACACGAAATAATGTGCATGAAAAATTAATCGAATTATGTCGATTTCCGGCACATCAAAATGGAAACAAATTATTGTATAAACTCGACCAAACAGACGTTTACCAATAGCTGCAGGGTATGGAAGATACCCTTCATACAAATATATATATATATATATATATATATATATATATATATATATATATATATATATATATATATATATAAGCGATGGCATGAGCGCTAACAAATACTGTAACATAATCGAGGGGACTTGGTTCTAAATTACTGCCCAGTCCATTAAAATCGGAAACCTTCCCTCTTCAATTCAATCACAATCCTTAAACTTGAGTACGATGAATTTAACCCAATGTAAAATATACTTTCTGCCTGTACTTCGTCACTCACACTTATAGGGATTCTGTCTTATGGCACTACCGCCGTCGTTCGATTCGAACCAATGCTACAAAAAAAAAATAATATAATAATAATCAACCGGTGAACACATTTCATAAGAAGTTACGCAAGCTCCTGGAAAGAAGGCATTTGCAGTGTTATTAGCTATCATTCTGAGTGAGAGGTTACGTGGACGGGAGGAGGCTTTAGGGGTCATTTTGAGAAAAAGAATGATCGCATTTTGTGAAAAGGAGAAGGAATAACTTGAAAAGCGATGCCTCCAGGGGTGGTACATCATCTTACTAAGACCCTCCTGTATGTGGTTACAAAATAGTTTTAATAGTTGTCGAAAGCAACCTGATGTCGGAGCTGACTGTGGAATTGAGTGTTATCCAGCCATTGTGGTAATCCACCCGACATAGCGGCGTCCCCAGTCCAAGACAAGAGTCTCAAATGGTTTGGCACCTAGCAACCCTACGAATGGGGAAAAAAGCACGTTAAAAGAAGAAGAAGAAGAAAAAGAAGAAGAAGAAGAAGAAGAAGAAGAAGAAGAAGAAGAAGAAGAAGAAGAAGACTCAATTCCAGAGTCAGATGTGCCATCACGGGGGGGGGGGTCTCCTAAGATAATCTACCACCCCTGGATGGATGGCCTCACTATTCTACCACCCCTGGAGGGATGGCCTCACTATTCTACCGCCCCTGGAGGGATGGCCTCACTATTCTACCACCCCTGGAGGGATGGCCTCACTATTCTACCGCCCCTGGAGGGATGGCCTCACTATTCTACCACCCCTGGAGGGATGGCATCACTATTCTACCACCCCTGGAGTGATGGCCTCACTATAAAGTTATTACTTCCTTTTCTCAAAATGATTTCTAAAACCACTGCCAATACCGCCTCCCGTCCACCCAATCTCTCACTCAGAAGACGGCTAATAACACTGCAAATGCCTTCTTTCCTTCTTTTAGAATGATGGCTAGCAACGCTGCCAATTCTCTGTAGGAATGACGGCTGTCAACATCACGGACACCCACGGCCTCTCTTCCTGACGTCTGGAAACATGACGATTCATCTGTGTTTTCCAGAATCGTGGTTGTCAACATCGCAAATACCATTTCCTTCTAGTAGGGCGATACCAGAAACATTACAGACACACACACACCTATATATACGCACTATCTTTCTCTTTCACTCAGAATAACTATTAACATTGTAAATATCCACTTGAAAACATTGACAGCCATAAAACATTGCAAATACTCACTCTCGCCCTCTCTTTGCTTCTCTCAAATCGATAGCGAAAACCTCGCTAGTATTCTCTCCCGCGCTCTCTTTCCCAGAATGGCAGATATTAACATTATGAATAATCCTCCTCTCCGAATGTTATCTAGGGACATCCTGGACACTCTACCTGTCTCTCAGAATTACGTCTAGAAACGAGAGAGAGAGAGAGAGAGAGAGAGAGAGAGAGAGAGAGAGAGAGAGAGAGAGAGAGAGAGAGATTCTGGCAACTTCAGGCCGTACGGATTTAAAGGGTAAGTTTTCATACGGGGACGGAGTACACACGCACACGAGCACACAGGCACAAGACGCAAATATATGTAAATTAGGGTACACATATTGATTTGTCGTACGAGCATATGCTTTTCACCCTTCCCTCACGCAGTCAGCTAGCAACAAGACACGTTGCCAATAAAAAAAAAAAACAAAAAAACATGGAAGTACGGTCGCATTTTCACAAAAATTGATTTCTAAGGCAAGGCAAATTACGAGCATTCATCCGCGATACCTGACATTCTTCCCTTATCAGCGATGTTCGATTCCACAGTATTAGCCTATGTGAGTGCATTAATGTGTCCTTGTGAAAATGTGTAGCCTATACATCAAAGCTTTATATGAAAACAAAGATACAGAAAAAATTCAATTAGGTGAATACACTCATAAGCAAGCACGAATTTCATGAGACATTTGTGCATAGAGGAACACATGCATATAAAAATGTTCTGCTGCGTGGACGTCGAAAAAGAAAAATGGTCGATTCAGAGAGGAATCAGGCTCCCTCCGAGGGCAGCGTAGAGTGATTTTTTGGGGCAGAATTGTTCAAACGGTGATACACACATGACAGTTGGCATGATTGATCACTAAACAGCACCGTAACCGGAAAATGTCCTAGCCACTCGATAGTCCAACATATCAGTTATATAGGCCTATTTTTAAAGTTGGCAGCCATCTGCCTTGAAAAAATCGACATTCTGCCAATCATATGGCGGCTATGTAGGATTAACAAGACGCTCTATCAATCGTTATGTTTTAGATACTGCTGACACTAGGTGTCACCAGAGATCTTACTTGGAAGGCCAGGTTCTGCTAAAATGTCAAAATTCTAATAATTCTGTCGAACATAAGCAATTCATATGCCATTTCATACGTTTTATAGATTCGGGAACTAATTTCTCTAGAATATAAGATACTTTACTAAAGGTAAAGCACCAAAGTGAAAATATGTCAAGACTTTTAAAAAAAAAAACAATCTTAGTATGAATCAAACTTCGGGCTGTGTCTGAATACTGGTATCCTTCTCAAAGAAGACAGCCACACCCTTGTCGGTGAACTCTACCTACACTAGTCGTCGCTACTATCTCATTCTCAACTAAGCTTCCTAGATGTCGCAAGTTCTGTGCACAGCAGTAGCCAACCCCTGGCAAACTGTGTTGGCTTATGAATGAGACTAGGTGAGGCTAACAGAAAAGAGTGTGCGAGTGTGTGTGTGAGAAAGTTCATTTAAATCTCATGTTTGAGTAAACTGAACATATTTATGGTACTAATGTAGCAGATATAGGACCTATATAATGTGAGATCTATCACATACTTGAAATACCTGTCTTATGATTCTGTTTTCAAACGGATACCATTCATTTTTCCTAATTACAATACAAAGTGTGTTTGACTTCCCGACCAAATCTGAGACCACATGCATAGATAGACGCGGTCACCGAGTTTTACATGGGAAACTTCACTTTCCACGATTGTGAATGCCATTTCTCTCGAGTCTCAAGTGCTGAAGCACACAGAATGAACAAGGACATGGGATGAACAAAGTCAACAGATGACAAGTCGTACTAAAATGGTGACTGGAAGCACAACCTGAAGAGGGTTGCCTATTTGTCAACCCAAAGCTGTTTCAGGAACAAAAACGAATAAGCATTCAGAGACTATTCCTAAGAATGTTCCCATCCAGAAACAGCACAAGGGAACCTTCATTTTCCACCAACAGAACAAAGAATCCTAAGCAGCCTTTACTGATTAAGTTCTTAAAAAAATAACAAGAGTCGACAAGGGTGATGAGGGGGTTCAACTTACAAACAACATGTCTATATTATTAACTTAATTTTTATGGGCTTAAATAAAAGAACGTTCGATTATCTTACTTTATTTCCTTTAGACCTATACGAAATTTGTACAGGAATGCTTACGTCATCAAATATGACGTCACGTGAAAATGGCTACTCTTGACTTACACGAATGGTGACGTCACGACTAGGACGCCATGTGAAATGCGTTATGTTGACTTGCATGAGTCGTGACGTCACGTGAAAAGGGGTACCTACACGCTAGACGTATCTGCTTGGTGGCGTCACAACTGACGTAATGTGAAAAGGGTTATGCTGTCCAAGAATAGATTGAACCTTTGCGCCTACTTTATCCACATATACTTTCAAAATGAAGTGATAGGAAGCGAAAACTCATACACAGATTGAAAGAAAACTGAGAATTAAGACGAGTGACTTCAAAAACATCTCTGTTATGCAAGGAAAACTAGTGTGAATTGCTGCCAGAATGTGTCATACAAACGCCTAGTTAACGTATCCCTGTCGACCGTCGTACCGCAGGTGCATATTACTTCTGAACTTTCACTTGTTTGTGGTTGTGAGAGAAAGAGAGATTCTCTGGTATGTATATCTTGAGACAAGGAGGAAATTGCCAGTGGGAAAACCTCGTTGGTAGGCCACTTACCGTATGCCGAGATATGCAATAAGGAATAAATGATAGGGTCGGCGGCTCCGACTTGATCCATGTCCTATTTTGTCGTCATGATGCAACCTCATGTTTAGTTTTCCACGATATGAATGAATGATTTTAAGTTATCAGGCGTCGTGACTTGGATGGTCATTGACGCCGATGTTAATAATAGAGGAATTTATTTCTGGTGACAAAAATTCATTTCTCGTCATAATGTGGCTCGGATTCCACAATAAGCTGTAGGTCCCGCTTCCAGGTAACCAGTTGGTTCTTCGCCACGTAAAATAAGTCTAATCCTTCGGGCCAGCCCTAGGAGAGCTGCTAACCAGTTCAGTGGTCTGGTTAAACTAAGATATACTTTTTGCTTCAACTTACGTCGCATAGAGAGAACGTACGGTAGTGTACCTTGCAGTTTTTCTTTTGCCTACTCCTTTTGGGCAAGAAAAAGTACTCGCATTGACAGAACGATGACAACTTTATCACCAATATTAGATACTTGAGTATGAGTCTGGCGGCATAACGTACAAAGATGTCAGCCATATACTTATATAAGTGTAATACCACAAGTCCTCTTAACTTCTCGAGATCTTATCATCTTGTGGATACGCTTGTCACTACAAAGCCCTATACTTTAAAAAAAAAATGGATACATAGTGGTATACACCATAAACAAAAGACCCAAGACACCGCATCTGCGATACAGAGCATGAACTTAGAGAAATCCTCGTCGCTCTGTTTCATGATATCGAAAGACGAAGGGAGGAGAGAAGTACAGCTGTTCCTCCTGCATAAGCGAACCGTGCTGGTGCCGGGCACCCGGTGGCGGGAGAGGGGGGGTCGAAATCTCACATCGCGGTTCGACCTTGGAGCAGCCGTCGAGATGTGGACATCCCCAACTCCACCTAATTATAATCCTTTTTACACATTTTCACGCTCCCAAATTTCTTTCCCTCGGTCATCCTACTTTACTCTGACTCAAACTCAGGCAACGTACTCGAGCTACCTCGCTGGTCTTAGCGTTGGGAGTAAAATTCCAGGCGTTAAAAGCGACGCTAATAATATGTATGGTATTTAAATGCTATGACTCACACAGGCGCAGTGCAACGCTCTCCTCCCAAGTTGTTCGTGTGGGGACTGAACGGGGTAAAGGTTTTTCGTAGGTTCCCTTTACCCTTCCGGTTCCACTTCAATCTACTTGGGGCGAGTCCACAAAATTTGATTTTTCGTTCACTTCTGCGCTCCGGGCATGCAACAGCGCAAGGAACGCATGCGACAGACACGTCGCCTTTTTATCCCGACATGACAGGTCATGCGTCAAGGAAAGGTTTCTCACCGCCGCGCCAGTGGGAGTATCGTAACGCTGGTTCACTCGCCACCTGCAATCTTCATACTTGCTCTGAGATTTGCAAAGTTTATTTCCAGAGACTACGTACTAGTTGCAGATTTTTGTCATTTACTTTTTTATCTATCAAGTATTATAGGCTGTACCTGCTGTAAATGAAAACTTATATTTCATGACAGTTCAGAGTAAGCAAAGCCTGCACAAAACTGAAAGTTAAGTTCATCCCGTTCTTTCCATTAAGGGCACTGCAAATATATACGTAACAGACACAGTTTTGTTTCGTTTCTGAATTATATCTGAATTAGCGCTACTTTCCTAGCCTTTGAAGTTCTGGAGAAGGTGTATAAAATACTTTGTTCTGAGCAAGTTAAAAGAAAATAAAGAATGGTTAGGGTACCACACGAGTCATCCGTTGCCAAACAGCAGCTATGGAAAGTCTTCCATCCGGCAGGAATGGCTGCTCCCGCCACAGAATCTTTTCTTCAAATTCAAGAGCTTCATTCTCCTTACCAGGGATTACGTTTGCGATTGACATTCTTGTGAAATTATTAAGAAAGATGTTTTCATCACATAAGTGTTAGATATTGGTATTCTAGTTGCGTCTGAAATAACCTTTGACCAGTTATCAAATACGTAGTGCATACTCTCCACCGACATGCCTGTTCAACCCAGCTGAAAAGTGTGGACACCTTGTGGCATGATGCAAGTTCCTCTGGGGTCTTTTAACTGGAGGCACGCAATCTTACTCCAGAGGGCAAGTGCCTGGCGCAAGAAGAAGTGGCGTCGTGTGGGCGCCCTTTACCCAGAAACCTCCCGTTTCAATTAGAAATTCGGAGCACAAACGCCCTAATTCTTAAGAAGAACTGGTTGCAAGCTTAACTCTAGGCAGGACTCTGACGTTTAATACAGACGTACAGTGTCAAAACCAAGGTCCTTGAAACAGAGTTAATTTAAAGGACCTTGGTCAAAACGAACATGCATTATAAAATGTATGTATAGCCTACATACGAAATATATCTCTCGATTCATTTTCTCGCAAAAGTGACTTATCAACACGGAGAAGGTGAAACGACTCCTTTTTGCTTCGTGTGCAAAATCACAGAAACCTAAACAGTTATACCTTACAGACATCTTACCAAACGTCATTACACAAAAAATAAATTTAAAAACAATACTTGAGTACAGGGCGAGATGTACTCACAAAGTTACCGACGTGAAATCCAACGAAAGACCAAAAACAAAGCCAATCACACACTACTGTAACCCTCTGGTGCAATCTTTTTTTGTATGAGTAATTCACTGAAGTACACGCATAAGGTAACAAACAGCTCCGAATCACGTCCCACCAAGGGACTGAACTCGGGCCTCTTGCTGTGTGAGACGACGTTGGAACACGGCTCAAATATGTCAATTTCCGCCTTTGTAACAAAACAAAATTATATATATATATATATATATATATATATATATATATATATATATATATATATATATATATATATATATATATATATATATATATATATATATATATATATATATGTATGTATGTATGTATGTATGTATGTATGTATGTGTGTGTGTGTGTGTGTGTATCAGCCCTCGGGCTGGGGAGTCACACAGTGGACCTAGCGACACACTGGCCACGTGTCACAGGCACTGGGACCTGTCCCCACTGGCTGTCGGCCTAAGAAACATGAGATCAGCGCCTGCCCTATGAGCCTACAGAAGCACAGGAGAACTTTAACTTTTTAACTAAATATATATTATATATACAGATATATATATACCTACATACATTATATATATGTGTGTGTGTGTAATCTATCTTGCATACAATCCGGTGGCCTAAATATTCTGGGCATTCAGTTCAGGGACCTCTTACGAACCATCTGACTGTCACTGTCCTCGTCCAAAATATGAAACTAAGAAGTCAGTCCGAGCCACTAAGAGATCTCTACACTAAGAACACATACTCATCTTACAGTCAGTCACCGTACAAGACATCCTTTAAAGACATAAAAGGTTTTTCTTTCATATTCCAGGCCACTGCATGATATTTGAAACCTCACTTTTCATACGGTGATTCTAACAGTAGTCCCAACCACCCAGAGCTGATCAGAAGAGAAAACACTGCAAGGGATTTGTGAAATTGTATGCAACTTCCAAACTAGGAAAAGGATAACCTCTTAATCATTATATTTCCTGACAAAGAAAGAAAAGTTTAAGTTGGGAAAAAATCACAGAAAACAGGGAAGATAAGATAGATAAGGGGAAAAAAAGGTGAAATAATGGCGGCGAAGATAGTCGTCATAGGACGTCCAAGACGCACTAGAGAATAGGCCTATGAGCGCATATGAAAATAACCCGTGGTCAATTAGAGGAATTTATTTCTGGTGATAGAGATTCATTTCTCGGTATAATGTGGTTCGGATTCCACAATGAGCTGTAGGTCCCGTTGCTAGGTAACCAATTGGTTCTTAGCCACGTACAATAAGTCTGATGAGCTGGTGGTGTTGAACAAGAAAAGAATAACGTGAAATTCATAAATAACAGTAAACTTTCCATATTAATATTACTAAACCTTAGGGTACGATTTCATACCGCAATTCATGGGTGGGTTTGAAGATGATGTAGCCTAAGAAGAATGAAAATTATAGATATCCCTCAAAAGCTTAAAGTAGTCTATTA